>NC_134837.1:118881964-119175758 GCF_004210375.1 Tachypleus tridentatus
AAATTCGAATCATAAAGTTGTAAAGGCATGGGTATTAGTGTAGTCAAGAACAAATAATATTTAATAAATAATTAGGGCGGAACGTGTCCTGGTGGCTAGTGTGTCGGGCTATGGAACAAAGGATCCATGGTTCGAGAACTGACGCCACTTGATACGCTCTACACATTCATGTATAGTTACGTTACAATAATATGCGAATCATTTGATTCAAAGCCTTCAACAATTCGTGCGTTGTAAAAGTAACAGTCAATACCGTTATTCTAAAGAGTTTGAAGAAAAGTTTGTGATAGCCAAGAAGGGGAGGGTCTGATATATCCGTCAATCTTACTCTTAATTGTTTTGTAATAATAGTTCTGTGCCTCCACTTTTTCGTTTCCTACATCTTATAGTAGTTATCCACAATTTCTGTGAAACCAATGAACTTGTAGTTTTAATACTGATTTTAAGAATACTCCAGCAAGGAGGACGGTTTTGATGGTGTTTTGTTTTTTAGCGCAATGGATGCTCTCTCCTTTTTGTCGACAGCTAGGAATCAAACCCCAGATTTTAGCGTTGTAAGTCCAGACACTTCAAAACAATGGTACATGATTTTAATTGAAGAGATTGTCGTGAGTAGTATGTTGTAGGAAGTCAGTTACCACTTGTGGTTTATTTTAAGTGACACTCTAACAGTAGATATGTTAAGTTCCATCGGATTAAGAGGAAATAATTCCATAATATTTGTGTTCCCACGATAGTAGGTGTCGTCTAATGTCAAACATTAAGCTTCGTTCTTCCGACTGTAAAACCCCTGGTATTGCTAGTAAAAACTATTCTCAGATATTCATTCCAAATATTTCTGTTTATTTATTTTGGTTTTTCTGATAGCCATATGGTTATGTTATCAACGTATCACTAGTTATTTAAATATTTCAAGTCAGTTGTTTCGTTGATCCTGTTCTAAGTTGTGACGGCTGACATGGGATGAACGTGTTTACCGCTTTTTCCACGTAGACATCTTTGAAACTTTAAGAAGAGTTCGGAGTGCAGCGGATATGGTTACTCTACTATCTTTAATTTAGAGACGAGACGATTTGATAAACGGATTAACGAAATTCCATAATTTTGATTTTCAAATGTTAAACTGTGTCGTAAAGGGAAAAATTTTATTCTCCCGGAAGAAAATTTGATCAACTGACTTGTCAAGTCACGGGAGTAAACATACGAAATTTTTATTGTACTTTTAATTTATATGAATTGAAATATGGGGGCGTTCTTGTTATTGACGTTACCTAAAATTGTGTGTATATATATATGTGTGTGTGTGTGTGTGTGTGTATGAAAAAAAAAGTTGAATATATTTACAGATATCAAACGAAACGACAGGAATCAGACTTCTAAGTGAAAATGAACACCGGTGTTACGAGGCTTAAATTCGTTGCCCAGCTGTGTGACAACATTTGATGTTTGACAACAATGGTAATCCCACACCACCTTGGAAACTCTGAGATCAGACATCACCCAAGGCTATTAGGGTTACGAAGTAGGGATTAATAGAGAAGCAGGTTCGTTATCTAATAAGTATCTACTCTTGTATCAACAGTGTTCATTTTTATGTTTTTCACCACGTATAGCATGTTTTGTTTGCTCCGCTCAGATAATTAAGGTTTAACATAGCGCGTTTAATTAGCTGCACTCAGCGTATCTCTACCGTTAAACTAACTTTTTCGTTTGGCTGTACCGAGCTAAATCCACTGTTAAACTGAGCTTTGTTGGTTATTTTAAGTTAGATCTTTACTGTTAAACTAAGCCTTATTTGCTATATTAAGCTAGCTTAGATTTTTTACTGTTAATCTAAGCTTTGTTTGCTAAGGTAGCCTAGATCTTCACTGTAAAACTTAGCTTTGTTGGCTCTACTTAAATATATTTTTACCGTTAAACTAAACCTTGTTGGCTGAACTTAGCTGTATCTTTAATGTTAAATTAAACCACGATTCTAACCTGTGCTTAGGTATATCTTTACTGTTAAACTAAGCCTTGTAGCCTGTACTGAGCTGGATATTTACCGTTAAACTAAGCCTTATTGACTATAGCAGTACTCAGCTAGACTTTGAATATGGTTTGATTATCAGATTCTATACGAAAAATGATAAGCGCATATGAGTAAATGTTTTATGATACAAGTTGGCGCCAGACAGTCCTGTGAAAGAGAACTTATAAATTATATTAAAAAAAATGTATTGTCAACTGTTAAAAATCATTCCGATGAAAGTACACTGCTAGGCTAAAAGTTTAAGGTAAGTCGGTAGACTTAAAGTAGTGTGGGTGTGGTAAAATATAAATATTTTAATAAGGAAGTAGAATATAATAGAATAACCCCAGTGTTTGTTCATTACATTAGACAAAGCTTTCGTTATTTATATGCAAAAACGGCTCGTTTGGGTTGAGAAAATATTTTACATAGAAGAGCGAACAACGTTTCGACCTTCTTCGGTCATCGTCAGGTTCACAAAGAAAGAGGTAACTGACCGGAAGCTGACCACATGTTTGAAAGGGGTTGTGTAACTGAGTGTCGGAATGTAGAGGGCGGTATTAGATGTTTGAATATATAATTTATATATATATATATTAATATAGGTATAAAGGCGTTCCTTTATATTGGTTTATTTTGGGTTTAAGTTGTTGTATAAGTAAGGCTTCTTTAATTTTGCGTTTGTTTATGTTTGTTTCTTTATTTAGTATTTGAGTGTTTTCTGTGGTTATGTTGTGTTTATTTGACTTGCAGTGTTCGAAAACGTGTGAAAGTGACTTTTTATGTTCTTTGAATCTGGTTTCCATTTTTCTACTTGTTTCTCCAATATAGAAGTCGTGGCAGTTATCACATTGTATTTTGTAGATAATGTTGATGTGGTCTTTGTCAGTGTAGTTTCTACATAGTATAGACCTCAGTTTTGTGCCTGGTTTTTGAATAAATTTGGTATTAACTGGAATGTCATATTTTGTTACTAGTTTTTGCCAAATGTTGGTCATTTGTTTGCTGATGTCAGGAATATATGGTATACAGCAGTATATGGTTTCGTGATTTTTTGATTCGTGAGATATATTTACTTTAGTTGGTTGATTTTGCTTTCTGTCTAGGTGTGTGCGTATAATGTTTTCTACGGTTTGTGGAGGAAACTTATTGATGTTGATGAAGTATTGTTTTATTTTGTCTAATTCATCGTTAATCTTATCTGGTGAGCAGAGTTTTATGGCTGTGTTTATTTGGTTTCTTAGTATGTTGAGCTTTTGTTTTGTTTCATGTGCTGAGTCCCAAGGAATGTATAGTCCAGTATGGGTGATTTTTCGGTGGATTTCTGTTTTGAATTGTGTGTCGGTTCTTGTAATTTTGAGGTTAAGAAATGATATTTGATTGCTTTCTCTCTGTTCACATGTGAAGTTAATGTTGGGATGTATAGAGTTAATGTGATTGAAAAAATTAAGTATGTGTTCTGTAGATTTGAATCCCGCAACCTGTCATCTACATATCTGTACCAGTATAGTGGTGGATGTAATGCTGTGTTAATTACTTGTGTTTCAACTTGTGTCATAAAAATATTGGCTAGAACTGGTGATACTGGGTTGCCCATGCTTAGGCCATTTGTTTGTATATAGTTTTGGTTGTTGAACATGAAGTTTGTCTTCATTGTGGTGAATTCTATGAGGGTTGCTAACTGGTTACTGGGAATGTGTATAGTTGGGTTAGGGTCTCGGATATAGAGTTCTAAGGCTATCTTGCAGGCTTCAGTGTTTGGAACTTCTGTAAAGAGGGATATAACATCGAAACTGGCCATTAAGGCTTTATGATTAAGTTGATTTAGATTAGACTTGAAATTAAAAGAGTCTTTGATGAATGAGCTGGCTGATGTTGCATATTTGGAGAATGCCCATGCTATGTATTTACCAAGATTGTAATTAAACGATTCATATGTGGACATTATTGGTCGTAATGGACAATCTGGTTTATGAGGTTTGGGGATGCCGTATATTTGCGGTGTGCGTGAGTCGGTTTTACGTAGGTAGGAATAAAGTGTTTGTGAAATTGTGTTGGCTTTTTTCATTTGTAGTAGTAATTTGTTCAGTTGCATCTCGTGTGTCTTTGTTGGATTTGTGTGGATTGATAAAATTTGTTCGTGTCTGATAGGATGTTATTCATTTTTTGGATGTATTCATTCGTATTCATTATGACTATAGCGTTACCTTTATCTTCACTATATACAAACAAATAGCCTAAGCATGGGCAACCCAGTATCACCAGTTCTAGCCAATATTTTTATGACATAAGTTGAAACACAAGTAATTAACACAGCATCACATCCACCACTATACTGGTACAGATATGTAGATGACACGGCTGCGGGATTCAAATCTACAGAACACATACTTAATTTTTTCAATCACATTAACTCTATACATCCCAACATCAACTTCACATGTGAACAGGAAGAAAACAATCAAATATCATTTCTTAACCTCAAAATTACAAGAACCAACACACAATTCAAAACAGAAATCCACCGAAAAATCACCCATACTGGACTATACATTCCTTGGGACTCAGCACATGAAACAAAACAAAAGCTCAACATACTAAGAAACCAAATAAACACAGCCATAAAACTCTGCTCACCAGATAAAATTAACGATGAATTAGACAAAATAAAACAATACTTCATCAACATCAATAAGTTTCCTCCACAAACCGTAGAAAACATTATACGCACACACCTAGACAGAAAGCAAAATCAACCAACTAAAGTAAATATATCTCACGAATCAAAAAATCACGAAACCATATACTGCTGTATACCATATATTCCTGATATCAGCAAACAAATGACCAACATTTGGCAAAAACTAGTAACAAAATATGACATTCCAGTTAATACCAAATTTATTCAAAAACCAGGCACAAAACTGAGGTCTATACTATGTAAAAACTACACTGACAAAGACCACATCAACATTATCTACAAAATACAATGTGATAACTGCCACGACTTCTATATTGGAGAAACAAGTAGAAAAATGGAAACCAGATTCAAAGAACATAAAAAGTCACTTTCACACGTTTTCGAACACTGCAAGTCAAATAAACACAACATAACCACAGAAAACACTCAAATACTAAATAAAGAAACAAACATAAACAAACGCAAAATTAAAGAAGCCTTACTTATACAACAACTTAAACCCAAAATAAACCAATATAAAGGAACGCCTTTATACCTATATTAATATATATATATATATATTCAAACATCTAATACCGCCCTCTACATTCCGACACTCAGTTACACAACCCCTTTCAAACACGTGGTCAGCTTCCGCTCAGTTACCTCTTTTTTTGTGAACCTGACGATGACCGAAGAAGGTCGAAACGTTGTTCGCTCTTCTATGTAAAATATTTTCTCAACCCAAACGAGCCGTTTTTGCATATAAATTTCTCAACAAGTGGGTTTCTCGACATCACTGATTAAAGCTTTCGTTAGCGTTGTTTTTAAGTTGAGTTATTACTGTCTTTTTTTGGCGTCAACCAGAGTTTAGTGTGTCCGAAATGTGAATCCGGAAATACATTATTCGCGTCTCATTGCCACAAAACAACAGCAGTATCCGCTCTTTAATTTGGCAATGGTTGTCGTATTCTTTCTAGCCTATAGGGTAAAAGCTATGGACGGCTATGACATACATCTGCGCAAAAGATAAAAGTAAACTGAAGTAAAAACGATGAGAAACTTGCAAACGTAATACTGAGTAATAAAATTAAACAAAAACATGAGTATTTTCAATTAAAAATTACTGGTCCTAAAAATTCTGTCTTACGTAATAAAATATTACTTTATGTATATTTGTTTTTGAAAATGCTATGGTTATTGCTGGTCGATAACGGTACGTGAATCAGCAGCTTGACCACGTTAAGCTACGCCTGGCCAGGGTTGAAAAGTAAAACCAATTTTAAAACTGTTAAATCTGATTGGTTGCGTGGCGTTCTCTTCCCTTGCCAACATAGGTGCGTCTGTTCAATAAATAAGCGCTAAAGT
Source organism: Tachypleus tridentatus (assembly GCF_004210375.1). Lineage (NCBI taxonomy): Eukaryota > Metazoa > Arthropoda > Merostomata > Xiphosura > Limulidae > Tachypleus > Tachypleus tridentatus. The sequence continues at coordinate 118,888,024 of NC_134837.1, forward strand.
CTCATTATAATACTCTAGGAAATTATAAAACAGTTAACCCTAACACTTCCTGATTGAGGATTTGGTTTTAGTTTCGTTTAAAAATGGAGGAGTATCTGACATTGTTGTTAGTTGCAGTCGGTCCTAGCATGGCCCAGTTGCCATCGTGCCGCACTGTGGATCCGAAGCTCCGTCGCCGATAACAATAACAATAAAACGTGTTCTGCATTTTGGAGCTTTTGGGACGTTATGAAGTTCCACTATTCGACGTGGTAGTTTACGAGCTAGCGTGAGTATCATTGACTGACAGCAGTTCTTTGTGGTTTATCATTGCTAAATTAGGGGCGGCCAGCGCAGACATGGAGATAGTTTTAGACGAATGTAATGAACAAAATTGATATGTGTTAGAAATAAAAATAAATCAATACCAAATACTTATTTTACTATACAGTGAGCACTGTAAACTTTTATTTCTTAATGACTATATCTGACTTAACATATAATTTCCTAAACTAAAAAGCATTTATCGGAAATTTCGAGAGAAGCCCCATTAAATTGTATCATATAGAAAAACACATTTTAGAACAGTTTTAGACATAATCGTTAGTAGATGAATTTGTCCCCCCAGTGGCACAGCGGTATGTCTGTAGACTTACAACGCTAGAAATTGGGTTTCGACACCCATGGTGTTAAGAGCAGAGATAGATACGTCTGTTTTATCTCTCGTGCTGTCATCTGTAGGAACTGTAATCGTATTAATTTGGTGCTCTTCAAAATCCATAAGGGACCGGAAGCGGCCTAGTGGTGTGCGTAGAAGGATCCGGGGTATGTGATGTGACGTCGCCAAACACGCTCTACACTTTCAGCTGTGATTGCGTTATAGAAAGAACAGTCATTACTGTTTCAAATTCCCGTTCTTCACTCTCAAAAGCCAGAAAGCCCTTGTGGTGGGTACTAGTGGTGGATAAGTAAATGAAGATTATACTTGAACACCAGGTGACTGACGTGACATTGAAATCAAGTGTGTAAACTCCTGCTTAAACATCTACCTGACAGAAACAGAGTCTTAAATTTAACATTATTGTTGCTTACTTAAAATAAACTGTATGCATACAACATATAGGAGCAAATGCTTTCTTTCAAACACGATCGCGGCCCTTTGGCAGAGATGAACTTTTTTCTATATAGGGCGCAGATTGGCTCTGTGATACATATCTGCATTATGGAGTCGGGCTAGAATATGGGCAATTCCTCAAAATATTCCATGAGTTTTAAACCACGAGTGTGTCATTACAGTAACAGTCAATTCCTTCATACAAACACAATTTTAACCATCCTATTGTTTATCATGCCATTTTACGGTAACTCTCTGAGGAGGGGGGATTAGCGCATTAGTTTAGAATTATTCCAATCATACCAGATTGGTTTTAAGATAAGCACATTACATGCTTTACTAGTTCAACAGACTAGTCGAGGGTTTGAGGCGTTATCATGTGATGTTCAGTTTCACTATTCTTCAGTTAAAAGTGTGGCCCAAGACGTGACAGTGGGTGTTGCTTGTCTAGCTGTTTTCCATCTAGGCTGTCACTTCAGTCTGTCGGTGAGTCACATGCAAGTCTAAGCAAAACTCCGAGGTTCGATTCCCCGTGGTGAAGAGAGTGCAGATAGTCATGTACCTTTGCGTTGAAAAACTACAGTAATAACAACAGTCTAGCCCTCGTTTAGCATTGTGGGAAATTCAATAAAGAAACAACTAGTTGACCAGTCATGTTACGTTGATCTTGAACAAGCAACTTTTATAGGGTTCGACGAAGTAGGTTAATATCGAATGTCTGAAGTTTTATACATTAAAATAATATATATACATGTATGTGTGCGTGTTCTTTTAAAAAAAACTATTTGCTCTTCCCCATTATCGGCTGTTTTGCAACACAGATAAAACGTGTAGTTCGTTGTAAAATTAAGTTATTGAACTTTCTTAAGTAAATAGGTTAAACATACTACTCTTAGCGGCGAAATACATACTTCCGGTGAAACAATGATATCGGGCGTGGCTCAGAAGTTTAACATGTCCGGACTGGGAAACCAAGGATTAATGATCCGCGCCACGTTCATGCAAAATACTCGCAAAATATCTTTGGGTCATAGGTTTGCTGTGAGTGACTCACTCTTGGGTCATTTAAAATTTGTCGGTAAGTGTTGTGAAACAGCAGTCTTTCTTTTAGTTCAGAAATAAAGACGGTTATTCGTAGATAGTTCCGTCATGTAGCCTTACGGAAAAATGTCTGAAAGAAACTTACAATCCAATGAAACACCTTTTACCATCACACGGGTGTGTTGACGATACTTGATTGGCCGTTTTCTTCACTACGTTCCTCCCTCCTCAAATTTCTGATTGATACCTGTCTGAAGTGAAATAACATTCGTTTCCAGTTTCTGACAAATTATAGGTCTCTAGTGTCGCAGAGACCGGAGTACTACGGTGGTAGGTGTGGTATTTAACTTCACTGTTTACTAGTTAATGTTTCATAATTACCTGTCACGTTATCAGTGACAAGTACTGTAATGTCATCCACTGATTGTACCTGATTACCATCACCGTGTTCTGCTTCTTTTTTATTATTAACACGCATGCACACAAAACATCGGTGAATAAAGGTAATGTGTTGTTATCAATCAAGGTCCTGTTATATTGGTTCTTCAAGTAAAGACGAAACGTCCTTTAAGTGGTCGCGTTTCGGCGTATGTATTACTGGATCACTAGCTTCTCGTGAAATAAGAGGAACATTCATGTACACTTGTATGGATTACTTTAAAAACTCGGTAGTGTACTTCTTATGTAGCAGGTACGACCAATACTGGGTATTTAAAATCTTAGGTCATCATGAAGCTAAGAATCTTAACTTGGTGACGACTTCAGCAGGGCGAAACGTTGTTATTTGTTTTAAATAAAATATTTTAATATCTACACCTGGTGTCTCCGTTGTGGGTTTCTCGACACTTTGTGATATGGCTTGACATGGCCAAGTGGGTTAAGCGTGCGACTCGTAATCTGAGGGCCGCGGGTTCGCACCGTCATCACGCCAAACATGCTTGTTCTCTTAGCCGTGGGGGCGTTATAATGTGACGGTTGATCCCACTATTCGTTGGTAAAATAGTAGCCCAAGAGTTGGCGGTGGGTGATAATGACTAGCTGCCTTCCCCCTAGTCTTGCACTGCTAAATTAGGGACAGCTAGCGCAGATAGCCCTCGAGTAGCTTTGCGCGAAATTCAAAAACAAAAACAAACAAAACTTTGTGATTAACCTTAATTATAAAGAAGAAGCTATAAAAGCCTATATTTGATCTCTTCAAGTATCAGATATACATCTGTTGTGAATAGTTAATTAAGTAGGTTGGTGTCCCATCTCGTAAGAGACAAACTTCAAACTAAACACAACTTGAACAGTACAGTGTAGTACTAAAATAACAGAGATGAAACTTAAAACCTAACAAGGCATTTATTGCCATGCGTTGGAACAGATTTTGTCAAGTTTTTATTTTAATGTTTCCTTTGGGGTTGATGCTAGGTTTGTTTTAAATACCTTCTGTGTCTCAACGGTGTGTGTAAGGGCTTATAATAATAAGAAAAAAAAGGTTTTGTCACATACAGCGATAAGAACACAGATAACCAACTCTGGAGTGTTGTGGTTAATAACAAGCATAGTATACTATTTTTAGTTTTGGAATTACCAATGTTGGACAAACCAATCTCTCACTGGTCTCAGTATTAAGGTCCAGGGTTTACGTGCTTTAAACCATCAGGTTTCGATATCATTTATGGTCACAGCACAGAGATTCCAATATGTAACTGTGGGTTTGCTACAGGGAATTGTTTGTTTGCCTTTTTAATTTCACGCAAAGCTACACGAGGGCTATATTCGCTAAGCGTCCCTAATTTAGCAGCGCGCGGAATCCAGCGCCAGATTTTAGCGTTGTTAAGTCACAAACTTCTTCCTGTTTCACCTGGGAACGACTTAGCATGTTACAGTAAGTAAACTCTACAGTAGTGTACGGTGTCATTGAACAGCTAAGTAATTAAAGAGTTAGAAACTAAAATTACCGTACGCTCTAATGAACTGTCTTTGCGCACTGGGAAAACACTGTCTTATATTTTTACAATGGTAATACCACTTCCTAACTATTTCAACCGACTTTCTCTTGGGAAGGTAAATACTTAAAAAATATTTTAAGTTGGGCCTTATTTAATTTCTAGACAACATAGGGATAACTAATGGTGTTTGCGCAAGCGAAAACAACTAGTATGAAAACAAACTAGGATTCTCTCTGGTCTGTCATTTGCTCTCCAGTGATAAATAGTTATTTTATTAGTGTAAAACTTCAGTGTCAGCTAACAGCACTCCGCATGACACTTTAAAAACAGGGGCACTTATTTTGATGATTAGCGTCAGATGAAGCAATGAGATGTTGGAAATCTCTAGTTGTTATTGTCGTTTACACTTTACTTCCATGTTTCATCATGGTTTATCATGTTAGCTGGAAATCACGGGTTGTAATCTTCATTTTCGTTAATTATTATAATATAATGTAACTCGAATTATAATAATGTAGTAGAGACGCTGCCCTACGGCGTCACATGCTATTTATTATTACGATCACATACATAGCTAGAAACATATATACTCTATGTCCATTGTAGTAAGAAGCTGATGATACGGGCGACAAATGCCTGTTCTTAGAAATAAATAATTGTATTATAGAGATCTCTAAGCTGGTAATTCTCAATGTTTGTTGGCTCAAGTCCCATTTGTAAACAATGATGAGCCTTCGTCACCCAGTAAATAAAGAATCACCCTCACTTCACAGTTTTCTTAAACAGGGTAGTTATAAAGAAAGAGTGAATAGCATTTTGTGTAATAGATAACCGGTTTACTAATTTTTTGACAAGTTTCCTTTCAAGTCTTCGGTAAGGCTTATGAGGCTATAATCTGGGTTACAGTACTCGTGGTGAACAAGGCACGGATAGCCCATTGTGTGTAGCTTTGGACTTAACAACAATGCAAACACATATAATTTTGAGTCGCAGCCTAAAATCAGCCCAGGAAAAAAAATTAAAACAGAAATATTTAAACATTTTCTTGTTGTTTTAATAAAATTTTCATTATTATCGTTATTGCACGCCAGATTTTTAAATTGTAAAACGATTAGTTTTAATTCTATTTATTATATTACTGTGGAAAATGGGAACACAGCCTTCCAAACTACGGTATCTTGAAGAAAAATAAGGAGTAAGACATGCATAGATACAGTGTCGCCTCATTATATTAGGTGCATTGCTGTAAAATGACTAACCGTGTTGTTTTGGCCGACGGTATAGACAACCACGATGTTAAAACGTTTTCGTCAGTTAAAACAAGCACCCTCGTTAGGTTCAGAGTTTACTGTTTTTTTGTTTTTGATAATTAACGTCGTTGACAAATCCCTGTGAAGAATGGATCGTAAACATTTAATACTTGACAAGTGATATTTGTCGGACAAATGATTGCACCACAATGCAAAGAAACACCCCATTTTATAATGTACTCATAGAGGGTGGTTATAAAGAAATACCACATTTTACTAATAGATGGTGGTTATAAAGAAACCGCACATTATAATGTACTAATAGATGGTGGTTATAAAGAAACCATTTTATAATGTACTCATAGAGGGTGGTTATAAAGAAACCGCATTTTATAATGTACTAATAGATGGCGGTTATAAAGAAACTGCATTTTATAATGTACTAATAGATGGTGGTTATAAAGAAACTGCATTTTATAATGTACTAATAGATGGTGGTTATAAATACACTGCATTTTATAATGTACTTGTAGAGAATAGTAACAAAAAACACCACGTTATCGTGTACTCATACAGAGTGATTATAAAGACACCCACCTACTTTACAGTGTACCTGAAGAGGGTGGTTATAAAGGCACCCACCTACTTTAAAGTGTACCTGAAGAAGGTGGTTATAAAGACACCCGCCTACTTTACAGTGTACCTGAAGAGGGTGGTTATAAAGAAACCCGTATATTTAAAACTTATATCTAAGAAAATTAGTTGTCGTAATAATGTGTGCAGTTTCCAAAAACTAAATCTCAGTTGACATGTTTCTAGATATAATCACCTTAGATGTGAGTAGATTTTATCACTCTGTGTCTCTTATCAGGAAAAACGAACTTTAATACAACATCAGAATCAAATAAACATACTGAAGAAATGAAACATATACAGCTTTAGAAGAGGTCAGTGCTAGGCTTTAATTGGTGTAAATATATTTTAGCCCTCCAGTGGTTTCTTATGGAATTAAATAAATCTAATATTAGATTACTCCTGAAATTTCATTGTCAGAAAAATTTACCTTCTTGATAACAAGTTTTAAAAGTTTTCCAAAGTTTACGTATCTTACTGGTTTAATATATTATATTTACTGACTTCGTCTAGTTTGTTCATTGTTTCTGTTATTAGTTGTTTAGCAATTAACCGATAATTAGAGAACGGCACGATCTTCTCATATTTTCACGCAAAGACAAACAATTTTTCTTATCTAATCTAATCTAAATGCACGTGTAGAAAACCTTAACGTTCTATCATCCTATTTATTAGTTCAGTACTGTCTCACGAGATGGAAGTTTATATATTTGTGATATAATTTCATTTAATAACATTCTTTAACATTGCCATAAACATTGGTTAATATTTTAAACTCGTTTCTGACATTGTTCCTAGCAAAAGATAATCTAAGAAAACATCCTAAATCGTGTAATACTCTTCAATATAGTTATAATTGTTTAAGCAGTTACGACAAATAAGTAAAAATCATAGTTAATATACAAGATGAATGTCGAATTAATACGGATATTGATAGCAAAAATCTGAACTTCCTTCTCAATGTTGGGCCTAACCTGGCCTGGTGGTTAGGGCGCTTGACTCGCAATCTGAGGGCCTCGAGCTCGAACCTCCGTCACACTAAACATGCTCGCTGTTTCAGCCATGGTATTATAAAGTGACGGCCAATCCCACTTTTCGTTGGTAAGAGAGTAGCCCAAGAGTTGGTGGTGATGACTAGCTGCCTATACTCTAGTCTTAAACTGCTAAATTAGGGACGGTTAGCGCAAATAGCTCTTGTGTAAGCCCAAAATTCAAAACAAACAAATTAAATATGGTCTATTAGACCCCCCACAATAAAAGTAAAGACATGTGTCAGCTTGTATGAGTCTACCTATGACAGCTATTATTATACTCCCCTTCACAGTACAAGTAAAGTAAAAGACAAGTGTCAGCTCGTATGAGTCTACCTATAATAGTAACAATGGATCGATCATGGATATTGAAACCCTAAGTTTAAAAGAGAACCGTAAAATGACTTTCGGGCATTAACAATGAATTTAGTTATATTAATAAACTTGTATTTCCTCGAGTCTAAGATATTGGATGGATAGTTTTCTTCTAAAGAAGGAAGACAGGTTTCTTGGTATGAGCTTTCTTGTTGAATTCCTTCAGGAACAATTCCTTACTGTGGAAATGCAATTTAAGTTGGCATATTTTTTCCACTACCAAGTACAGTAAAATTTCGTTAGTTTTCCGGTTCGTACCGTAATTTGTTTTTGTGTTTTTATTGTGTGAAACATATCGACTAATTCACAAGCGAGAAAACTTCGAAGTGGAGACGAAATATTGGATAATTGTCTCTACTTTCTACAGAAAAAACTAAAATATTCTTCGAACATAAGAAATAAACTATCATTTCGTATTGTAAATAAGCTCAGAATTTTTCCATCTGGTTTACTGTTTGAAAAATAAAGATATAAATAAAATATGGGTTCTTTATACGAACACTTATTATTTCTGAAGTCACACCAAAACGCCGTAAGCAACACAACTAATAATTCTTAAACCTTTCATTCTTAGCTGGTACAAAAATAGTTTCCCGCCGTTCTACGTTAAATGAGGTATCTTACAGTTTTATTGATGAGCTATTCTTGTTGAAAACTTTGGTCAGAAACGTTGTAAATGGAGCGTTAAAAAGTAGAACTTGTTTTGAGGCAAGAGTTATTTACAATTGTCTAGCCTCAAAGGGAAGATACTCGTGCCACTTAACGTTTGCGCTTCTTTAAACTGCCTTTTTCTCAAATGTTTAAAAATCTAAGTAATATGTTTCTGTAATTTCAACGTTCATTACTACTGTGATTAGAAGGAAATGAGGCTTGAAAAAATGGAGAAATGTAAACCCTTAAAGTGTGTCGTTGTTTGTGGTCTTGGAAACCGTTGTCTATTGGCAGTGGAGGCCATTCTCCATTGTGTGTGAACATGACCTAGAAGCCATTGCCCATTGTGTTTAAACATGGCCGTGGAAGCCATTGTCAAGTGTATTTAAACGTGGTCTTAAAAATTGTTGTCCATGTGCTTAAACATGGCCTTGAAAACCATTCCAGTAGAAAGTCTGTGGAAAGTTTGATCGTTTTACCTTCACAGAAGCTGGTTTAAATGAGAGTAGATAATAGTGGCCATCAAACTGAATATTAACGACAATATATCCAAATTCAGCATGGGACATACAACATAATAGTTCCAAAGCCAGTGTGGGACATACAACATCGTTTTTATTATGTATGATTAGGCTATGGCGGACACGAGAAAGACAGTCCAGGATGTAACTTTGCGCTTAACAACAAGCAAACAAACTGCATAGGTTACAATATTTGGAATTGATTGTAGAAAAATTAAAATACTTGTAAGGAATTTCCAATGACGAAATCAGATTATATATATATTTTTAAAGTGTGATATCACATACTGTTCAATAGAAACTACTGTATAAAATACGATGGTAGTTTTTCGTTTTATACGTCACCAAAACTCCTGTAAAGGTTGTTCCTCTTCAGTAGTTTGTCGTCGATGTAGGAAACTTGCTATCCATTACACCCCCCCCCCCTCCAAAACAAGCTAGATTGTTAGATATACACATACACACATGTATATGTAATGCACTGCCCCTAATGGTTTAACTTTATTACAATAGATACGAAGATTATAATTATTTACGTCTTAAGGATTCGTTTTTGAGAGAATAGAAAGAAAACCGGGTAAAAGGTTTAAATGGATTATTATCAATGTAGAAAAATGAAAATGGACTTTTAAGGCTATGTGTTCACTGTTTTTTTTTTTAAGGAAACAGACTCGAAACGAAATGCACGTGCTGGCGTGAAAAATCCTGTGTTGTCTAGGCTTATTTTGTTATCACGTGGATTTTAGGTTGTAGTTAGGTACAGAAAATACCATTACAAGGATTTGAAACTCTATGTATAAAGTTGGCGTTTGGGATATTTACTAAAAGTAAGTTTTTATTATAAAAGGTTTTTCTTTCACATAACTTTACTACTGTATATACACCTACTTTTCTGTGGAGTGTGGTAATGTTCTTTAGCTAATTAGATGTCTATTTCTAACAGCGTCATGGAGGAACTGCATATACATGTATAGAAAAATATACGTCGCTAGTAACCATAAAGGATTTGCACAAAGCTACGTAACGGTATACGTGCTGTGTCAACCACAAGGATCGAACATGGATTCTAACACTACCAGCTCTGAAGCTTACAACCTAGAGATTTGGAGTTGTAAATAGAAGTAAAAGGTAACGAAATTGCTTCACAAACCAGAAAATAAAACGACTGAATACTAACGATTCCAAAAAAATTTGAATTTGAATTCCGAAAAGCACCTTATGCGCATGTCGGTTAACCGGCTAGATCAGAGGAGCTTAGAGTTTGTGTATAGTCGCTACTGATTTTCAAATACTGACCATAGGAAGGGCAGCTAGTCCGTGGAGGAGAAAAATCCAAACTTTAAACCAAATACTGGGATACACTGTTATTCTTCTCACGCACTCAAAACTTAAAGTGTAAAATTTGTTTGATAGTACCACTTCTGGAACCCTTGGATCCGCAACTCAGTACGCTAACTACAATTCTACACGTAGGTCAAGAACGGCGTGGACTTTACCAAAAAGAGATTTTAATCTATAAGTTAAAAAATCAAACGAAAACAATATTTGAAAGTGACAGTTGTTAAAACACTGCGGAAATGTACTTTAGATATAAATAACTGTTAACAACGGAAATTATTTTTTAGAAATCATTAAATGAATTTGCAAAAGGAAATGAAAAATCGCTTATAAATTATTTCTACAAGAGACTGGTTTTTACTCTTGTATTGTGTCACAGGTTTCTCTTTGTTACAGTTGTAACTAGCACCTTTAACACTTCTACGAAAAAAATATTTACATCCACTAAAGTGATTTTGGGGCCTATCAGGCCCCATATATTTTCTCAATAGAAACACAGTGATTTAGCAACATTCATTACAAACAACTTTAGAATGGCTCTGACAAACATTTTTTTTTTACAATTTGAGCAAATAATTTTCGACTGTCTATCTTTTGATCTGCCGCACAAATGGCATCGTCCTCTTTTTGCCCTCTTTGCAGGCGGTTCACATGAGGTTGTTTTGTCATTATCTTTGCAGTAAATTTCTTTGATTTCAAGCACCAATTGCCGTATAAATTCTCTTCTGGCTCTTGATTTATGTTGACGAAGAAATTCTGGATGTTTTGTCGAGTATAGAACGAAAGCATTGTACGCAGCAAGATCTAGAATGTTATAGAATATGCAGACTGACCAGCGCTTTGATCGCCTCTTTGTTGTATAATATCTCACCAGTTGATCGAGAGTGTCGACACCTGCCTTCGTTGCATTGTAAAGATTGACGATTTCGGGCTTTCCATTCTCTTCTACTTCACCAGACTGATGCTGAGAACTCAGTAGTAGCACATATTTTCCTGGTTTGTCTGAGTGCCTGAGAAGAGTGATGTCGTCATGGTAGAAAAACTTTGGTGATAACTCTCTAGATTTTGCATTTATTTCAGGAGGCAGGAAGGTTCTTGATTTCCGTATGGTTCCAACAAGTCCTGTTCTTTTTGTTCGTAGGTACTTGGCAAGTGTCATTGTTGTGAAGAAATTATCTGTCGTTATTGTTCTTCCTTTTCCAAGAAATGGCTGACTCAGTTCTCTGACTATTCTTTCTCCTTGATTTGTTTCTGTCGTATTTCCAACCTTTCCAGTATAAATTTGAGCGTTGAGGAGGTAACTTGTCTTTGCATCTGTTAGGCACCAAATATTTATTCCGTATTTGCCTGGCTTTGTCGGAATGTATGTTCTGAAGCCAACTCTTCCTTTGAAGTTACATAGTTGTTCATCCACTGTCAGGTATTCGCTTGGGTTGTAACTGTTTTTGCAATTTTCAATGAAAAAATTCCAGACTCCAGAGATGGCGGCATCTTTGATTTCTCTATTTCTTTGAGAGTGGATGTCAAATCTGATTTTTGAGCACATTTTTTTAAAATTTGTTTTGTGTAATCAGTTTTCGCAAAAATGGCAAACCGAATTCGGTTGAAAACATTTCGTCAATCGATGCATTTTTGGATTTGCTTATTCCAAGGAAAAGATTAGCTGCGATCCATTTCCAGAGGTCTTCTTCAAAAATTGGTTCTTTCATGACGGTGTTTGTTGAGTGAATGATCTGTTCCATCATATTATCAGAAATGAAAATTTTGAATGTTTAGAATGGTGTAGAGACTCTTGGAGCAGCTTGCCTTGTAATGCCTGGGTTCCCATTGAATATATTTAGAGCTGCGGTTCTCCTGTTGATCCTTGAAGGTGTTGTTGAATAACTAAAATTCTTATCTTTGGACAAAAGTTCGTTCACTGGCATCGTAGTAAGATCTTCTTGATTACTTTCTTCACTTTCAGAAGGGTACGGCGCGATTTGTTCATCATTTTTGGCTTCAGAAGGATCATCATCACAACTTTCAGAGTAGTCTTCGACATTATCATGTTCACTTTCATCGTCGGATGGTTTTTGTCAGTAAATGTACAGCTTCATCAAGAGATATCATTTTTGACACGGTTTGAAGATTTCAGCTCCCATTTATATAGGATTTGTGGATTCTTCTAGAATATTCTAGAAGCTTCAAGAATATTCTAGATTATTCTAAATACTTCTGTAAAGTTTCTAGGATGTTCTAGAACAGGCGTGGGCAAACTAGGCAATAATCAGGACCGTCTAAAATTATTGTTGGAGTAGAGTTATTATCCTAAATATCCATCTTTTGAAAAGAAGTTGTAAAATTAATATATTTTTACTATAATTTGCTTTTCTCGGTTGCCCAGGCCTGTTCTAGAATTATTCAGGAAATAAATAAAGTCATTTTTATGTTTTTGATCTGGGGCCTAATAGGCCCCAAAATACCCGTAGTGGATGTTTAAAAAATTTTTTTAAAATATTATTTCGCAAATGTCTGAAAAGTCAAAATATTATTGCTCCTTAAAATATAAAGGGATAGGGTCAGTTAATGTCAATTTCATTTAAATACAGAATTATTAGCCTAATATTAATAACCTTTCAAGTTGCTCTGGGGCCTATTAGGCCCCAATTTTCGTAGGAGTGTTAAGAATGGCGTGATGTTTCGTATGTGAAAAGTCGTTTACAAAAGGGACGTACAGTGATAGATAAATAATAAGAAAAATATACATTTTAACACTACGTAGAAAGATAGAGAGTGGCTCAGTTTCCTATTAGTATTGCATCAAACATCGACATAAGCTAGAAACGAATGCTTTGAACAATATAGTCAAAAGTTGTTTTTCTTTCATCTTTTGTCCGCCGCTGACAAAAAAACAACAAAAAACGGTGTTTTGATTAAACCACGTGTGCTTTCCGAGCTTTGACCTCGGAAACAGCCAAAGGTGAACCACGTGATTGTTGTCATTTTCGAAAAATATTATTGAAAACCACAACAAGTCTTCCCTCAGGAAGTTGTTGTAACTTGTTTGAACTGTGAAGAATGTGAGGGGAAGGAGTTCTTATCTCCAACAAGACAAAACTGTCCACGTGAGTCGTGATAGCTGTTACAATTTAAAGCAGAACCCGACTGTCCACAATGCAGGTGGGTAATGATATGGCAGATGATATAGTTTGAATATGAAGAATATGATGGTAGTATAAAGGTTCATTGAAGTTTTAAACTACATTATTTATTGGGTCTCTCATGGCTGTCCAAGAAGTAATATGTATAATAGTATTTCAACCACACTATGTCATTACGTCCCTCGCCAACGACGTATTTTACTCAGTACTGAAGTTCATCATTCCGGTTGAGATACAGCAAACACGATACTCGTTCACACCATAACAAGCTTCTAATTCCCAACGTCATACTGGTTTTATAAAATTTCTTGCTTCAGGAACAAGGTGCTGTGTATATTTCGTTTTTTTCTTCCTAGAGAAATTGGATCTGTTATATTATGTCAACAATATCTTTTTGCATTATGTCAACTGTGCTATTACTGAATATAACACCACTCAAACCTGGTAAATTTTTTATTATATGTCACTGTTGCCATGAAACTGATGCTAAAAGCGCGAATTGAAATTGACTACCCTTAATGTTTTATAGGTGAAAATAAATAATTTTTTTGATAAAGTTATTTACTCTAGTGGGATGGTTTAGAAAGATGTGTCACGTTTCAGATAATTTGTACCAGCAGCTTAGAATTCAGTTAAAGAAACATTTTTTTTACTGTCGACATATGAGTTATTCTTGTATTAGTGTTATTAAATCCACTCAATCGAAGTTGGAAGATTTTATTCCCAACACGTACCATAAAAATGAAATGTTACGCTGGCGTCTTTTACCCGGACTTAGTAATGCAACGTTTCTTTATCTTTGCTGAGGCCTCCATGAAGTCCCGATAAACAAAAACCGAAGACAAACGAACCTCTATAAAATTTGTCGCAGTTAAATATACTGAACACTCTAGTTTCTTAAAACATATAACTCCCCTGTGAGTTTTCGGTCTAAACACGGGGGTTCCATTCCCCACAATGGATAGAGTGCAGATAGCACATTGTGTAGCTTTGCGCTGAAACAACAAAAACGTAAAACATATAATTCGTATTTTATGTAGAAATAAATCCGTCCTAGAGGTTGGTGTACCCTGACTGTGAATCCATGGGTTCATGGCTTGCATCCTATTGTCGTACATCTCGAGGTAAGCTTGCTATAAGAGAGGCGGTCTGACAGGCAAGAGTAGCCCCAGAGTTGGTGATGGGTGCTGCCTACAACCTGTGTTTCATCTAGTCGTATCAGTTCAAAATCAGGGGCGATAGTACCCTCCGGTGGCAAAAATCAGAACTATTACTTGCCATCTTTGATGACATTATTCCCTCCATGAGGGGATTCAATTGGACATACATACAAAACTACAAGCTCAAATGTCAAACTCATTTGACTCCTATGTGTTTAGGAATTTCGTAATTAACATAGTTTTGGCCCACAAGTGGTTTAGTGTGTGTATAAATAGTTTGGAAAACTATTTTTACAAACATTCGTGGTTCATCGGCAGTTCTGGAGATAATTTTTTTCTCTCTTTGAATTGAAATATTAAAAAATAGACTTTATTGTCGACAAAGATTAACTAGTAAAATAAGATATTAATTAAAAATGGGTTTCGAAACATCGGGTTTCATCGGTTATTTCTCAAACCTTGTTTTAAAACAGTTTTATTAGATGTGTTTTTCGAATATAATAAATAAGCGTGGCCCAATGGTTAGCGTGTAAGTCTTCGGATTTACGGATCTGGGGTTCGAGAGGTAATAGCACTAAACACGCTGCACCTTTTCAGTTGTGGGAGCGTTATAAAATCCCATCGTTCGCTTCAAAGAGTTGGATCAAAGCTCGTGTGGCGTCGGATACTACCGATTGGCTGCTTTTTTTTCTGATCAGTAGTTCAAAATTTAGAACACTAGGTGTCACTACCTCGTTGTTTAGCCCAAATGATTGGTTTGGTTTGAATTTCGCATAAAGCTAAACGAGGGCTATTTGCGCTAGCCCTCCCTAATTTTGCAGTGTAAGACTACAGGGAAGACAGCTAGTCATCACCATCCACCATAAACTCTTGGGCTACTCTTTCATCTCCGAATAGCGGGACTGACCGTCACATTATAACGCTCCCACGGCTGAAAGGGTGAGCATATTTAGTGTGAAGGGGATTCGAACCCGCGACCATCAGATTACGAGTCGAGTGCCTTATCCACTTGGCCATGCCAGGCCTTCATATCTGTCCCCGAGAATGGAGAAAAATGAAGTTCCTCGTGAAGACAAACAGAGGCGAAAGGGAAAAGAATGACCTCTATTGCAAATTTACACGCATACAGGATAAAAATTTGCAAAGTTAGTGTTTGCACATTGCGTAAAAAAAAGTTTTTCCAGTATCATATAAGCAAGAGTTCCATTATGGTGTGATGGGTAACTACTGATGGCGTGACCATATCAACTAGGCTGTATTTCATTGAAAATTCTGGTATACAACAGGTAATCCATATAAATGAATAAAATATGTAAAGGTAGATTTTCATAGAGAATAGTAACCATATTTTTATAATGTAAATAAAAGTAGATTAAATAATTTATGCTACTTTTGATATATAAAAAGATTGCTTTGCACGGGCAATTCACTGCAGAGAACTCTAATCGACTTATGTAAAACAGCTTTATTTAACAATGACAGCTGACTTAGATAAAATAGATTTATTTAACAGTCACAGCTGACTAACGTAAAAAAATCTTTATTTAATAGTGAAAGCTGACTAAGGTAAAATAGCTTTATTTCACAGGGACAGCTGACCAAGGTAAAAAAAAAGTCTTTATTTAACAGTCACAGCTGACTTACGTAAAAAGTATATTTAACATTCACAGCCGACTTAGGTAAAATAACTTTATTTCACAGTGACAGCTGACCTAGGTAAACAAAAATCTATATTTAACTCACAGCTGACATAGTTAAAATAGATTTATTTAACAGTGATACTTGACTAAGGTCAAACAGCTTTATTTTACAGTGACAGCTGACCTAGGTTAAACATTTTTATTTAACAGTCACAGCTGACTTACGTAAAACATCTTTATTTAACAGTCACACCTGACTTACGTAAAAAAAATCTTTATTTAACACTGACAGGTGACGTAGGTAAAAAAAAAAAATATTTAACAGTGACTGCTAACTGAGGTAAAATAGCTTTATTTAACAATCACAGCTGTTTTAGGAAAAACAGCTTTATTTAACAATGACTTTTCCAAGCAGATTGTCAATTACAGTAACATTATACAACTCAAAAATTGTATAACTGCACAAAACGCAATAACTTTGTAGTTTTACATAACTTAGAGAACTGTATAACTTAATAACTTTACATAAGTCAGCAACTACGTAATACACAACAACACTGTAACTTTACAGAAGTCAGCAACTATGTAACTTTACACAACAGCATTGTAACTTTACAAAGTCAGCAACTATGTAACTTTATATTACAACATTGTAACTTTACAGAAGTCAGCAACTATGTAACTTTACACAACAGCATTGTAACTTTACAAAGTCAGCAACTATGTAACTTTATATTACAATATTGTAACTTTACAGAAGTCAGCAACCATCTAACTACACAACAACACTAACTTTACAGAGGTCAGCAACTGTCCACGTAATCTGCGTGACTGATATCTCTGTCATGTGAAACCTTGAAGGAATCCACATGAATGTTTTTAAATCATGAGAAGACAAATCTAGGTACCTGATGAAAGAACAGGGAAGAACTTACACGACACAATAATAAATAGATAGACAGTTGGGTAAGTAGGTGGGCAAAATAAACAGAAATATTGACATACAAATATATACACAGACAGAGAAAGGGTCAAACAGATAATGGCTACAACATTTACTGTATATGAAGATGACTGACTGCTGACTATTATATCCTTTGACTTCCTTTAATGGCATTATTTTTTAGCTAGTAAAATAATTTCTTCGCAATAAACGAGGCTTTATGCGTTTTTCACAAACTTGTGTGTAGTTCTCGGTGGTACCTAGAAATTAGCATGTGGAATTAAGGATCCTTAAGTCCAGGACTTACATTGCGATCCCACTGAATACGCTTTGCTTTTTATCGATAAGTGTTTAACCTTTTGTGCATGTGGTGTTTTCAAATTCAAAACTTTACATCTCTTATGCGATCTGTTCACTTGCAAAACGTTAACACATTAAACCATGTAGGTATGTAAGACACCAGGTGAACATCACTTAACATGAGAGTATTTGGTGCAGCGAGAAGTACCAGTGGGTTTTATGAAAAAAAAATCTCATACTTCTGTACTAAATTTATTGATGTAGGGAAAGCTATTATAATTATTTCTTTAAGTAAAACCTCTGTTGATGCAGTATTTGCCTATAACGGTTTTTCAACAAGTATGGTGTAAAAGAAGTTGGGAGAATTTGTGAGTGGTTTCTTTTAAAAACAACAAACCCAACGTTCGTTTAACCCTACTCTTCTCACTTCTACTCATGATGAAATACCAAATAAAATGTAACACTCAGTTATGAAAACAAAATCCTTCATTAGCGTAAGTCTCAGTGAAAGGATTCAGAAAAAGACCAGCGCGCTACCTAGGTTGTCATATAAATACACTGTCGACAAGACGAAATTAACAAACGATTCGAAGAAGGCGGGCAAGAATACGTAAATTCTTTTCCGAGACAGTCACGTTTCCCCACGAGATTTTGAACGTGGACGAAGGAGCCGTTTCACGAAGCTTGGTAAAAGCATTTTAATCTCAGGAGAAGATGGTTGTTGTTTCTTCTGCTTTTTTCTTTGTTTCATCCTTCTTGACCACTTCTTGACTGAAAAGAGAGAAACGGCTGTTGTTGCTACTGACGTGTATTTCCGTCCCCGATTTTATGGAGATTTCTCTGGGTGCTGTAGATGAAGCAAAATTGTTATCATCATAGGGTAGGACTACGTTTCTTAACAAAATTATAGATTGTTTGTTTGTTTGTTTGTTGTTTTGGCGGAGGAGGGGCATATACAGATGGATACGTACAACGAAATGTATCCGTTGTATAGGTAGATTAATATTGTTTTAACTGTCGGCACTATATTTGTGTGAAAAACTTAGGAATAAATGATCAATAAATAGTACCAATAATATTAAGAAAAGCTAGGACTATATTGTCAATAAATAGTACCAATAGTATTAAAAAAGCTAGAACTGCATTGTCAATAAATAGTACCAATAATATTAAGAAAAACTAGGACTGCATTGTTAATAAATAGTATCAATAATATTAAGAAAAGCTAGGACTGCATTGTTAATAAATAGTATCAATAATATTAAGAAAAGCTAGGACTGCATTGTCAATAAATTGTATCAATAATGTTAAGAAAAGCTGGATTACATTGTCAATAAATAGTACCAATAATATTAAAAAGCTAGAACTGCATTGTCAAAAAATAGTACCAATAATGTTAAGAAAAGCTAGGTCTGTATCGTCAATAAATAGTACCAATAATATTAAGAAAAGCTAGGACTGCATTGTCAATAAATAGTATCAATAATGTTAAGAAAAGATAGGACTACATTGTCAATAAATAGTACGAATAATATTAGAAAAGCTGCAACTGCATTTCAATAAATATTACCAAAAATATTAAGAAAAGCTAGGACTGCTCGTCAATAAATAGTACCAATAATATTAAGAAAAGATAGGACTACATTGTCAATAAATAGTACGAATAATATTAGAAAAGCTGCAACTGCATTTCAATAAATATTACCAAAAATATTAAGAAAAGCTAGGACTGCATCGTCAATAAATAGTACCAATAATATTAAGAAAAGATAGGACTACATTGTCAAGAAATAGTACCAATAATATTAAGAAAAGATAGGACTGCATTATCAATAAATAGTACCAATAATATTAAGAAAAGCTAGGACTGCATTGTCAATAAATAGTACCAATAATATTAAGAAAACATAGGACTGCATTGTCAATAAATAGTACCAATAATATTAAGAAAAGATAGTACTGTATCGTCAATAAATAGTACCAATAATGTTAAGAAAAGCTAGGACTGCATTGTCAATAAATAATATCAATAATGTTAAGAAAAGCTGGGACTACATTGTCGATAAATAATACCAATAATATTAAGAAAAGATAGGACTACATTGTCAATAAATAGTACCAATAATATTAAGAAAACATAGGACTGCATTGTCAATAAATAGTACCAATAATATTAAGAAAAGATAGGACTGTATCGTCAATAAATAGTACCAATAATATTAAGAAAAGCTAGGACTACATTGTCAATAAATAGTACCAATAATATTAAGAAAAGATAGGACTGCATTGTCAATAAATAGTACCAATGATATTAAGAAAATCTAGGACTACATTATCAATAAATAGTACCAATAATATTAAGAAAAGATAGGACTACATTGTCAATAAATAGTACCAATAATATTAAGAAAAGCTAGGACTATATTGTCAATAAATAGTACCAATAATATTAAGAAAAGCTAGGACTGCATTGTTAATAAATAGTACCAATAATATTAAGAAAAACTAGGACTGCATTGTTAATAAATAGTATCAATAATATTTAGAAAAGCTAGGACTGCATTGTTAATAAATAGTAACAATAATATTATAAAAAGCTAGAACTGCATTGTTAATAAATAGTATCAATAATGTTAAGAAAAGCTAGGACTGCATTGTCAATAAATAATATCAATAATGTTAAGAAAAGCTAGGACTACATTGTCAATAAATAATACCAATAATATTAAGGAAAGATAGGACTGTATTGTCAATAAATAGTACCAATAATATTAAGAAAAGCTAGGACTGCATTGTCAAGAAATAGTATCAATAATGTTAAGAAAAGATAGGACTACATTGTCAATAAATAGTACGAATAATATTAGAAAAGCTGCAACTACATTTCAATAAATATTACCAAAAATATTAAGAAAAGCTAGGACTGCTCATCAATAAATAGTACCAATAATATTAAGAAAAGATAGGACTACATTGTCAATAAATAGTACGAATAATATTAGAAAAGCTACAACTGCATTTCAATAAATATTACCAAAAATATTAAGAAAAGCTAGGACTGCATCGTCAATAAATAGTACCAATAATATTAAGAAAAGATAGGACTACATTGTCAAGAAATAGTACCAATAATATTAAGAAAAGATAGGACTACATTGTCAAGAAATAGTACCAATAATATTAAGAAAAGATAGGACTGCATTGTCAATAAATAGTACCAATAATATTAAGAAAAGCTAGGACTGCATTGTCAATAAATAGTATCAATAATGTTAAGAAAAGCTAGGACTGCATTGTTAATAAATAGTAACAATAATATTAAGAAAACATAGGACTGCATTGTCAATAAATAGTACCAATAATATTAAGAAAAACTAGGACTGCATTGTTAATAAATAGTATCAATAATATTTAGAAAAGCTAGGACTGCATTGTTAATAAATAGTAACAATAATATTATAAAAAGCTAGAACTGCATTGTTAATAAATAGTATCAATAATGTTAAGAAAAGCTAGGACTACATTGTCAATAAATAATACCAATAATATTAAGGAAAGATAGGACTGTATTGTCAATAAATAGTACCAATAATATTAAGAAAAGCTAGGACTGCATTGTCAAGAAATAGTATCAATAATGTTAAGAAAAGATAGGACTACATTGTCAATAAATAGTACGAATAATATTAGAAAAGCTGCAACTACATTTCAATAAATATTACCAAAAATATTAAGAAAAGCTAGGACTGCTCATCAATAAATAGTACCAATAATATTAAGAAAAGATAGGACTACATTGTCAATAAATAGTACGAATAATATTAGAAAAGCTACAACTGCATTTCAATAAATATTACCAAAAATATTAAGAAAAGCTAGGACTGCATCGTCAATAAATAGTACCAATAATATTAAGAAAAGATAGGACTACATTGTCAAGAAATAGTACCAATAATATTAAGAAAAGATAGGACTGCATTGTCAATAAATAGTACCAATAATATTAAGAAAAGCTAGGACTGCATTGTCAATAAATAGTATCAATAATGTTAAGAAAAGCTAGGACTGCATTGTTAATAAATAGTAACAATAATATTAAGAAAACATAGGACTGCATTGTCAATAAATAGTACCAATAATATTAAGAA
The DNA here is from genome assembly GCF_004210375.1 of Tachypleus tridentatus. Classification (NCBI taxonomy): domain Eukaryota; kingdom Metazoa; phylum Arthropoda; class Merostomata; order Xiphosura; family Limulidae; genus Tachypleus; species Tachypleus tridentatus. The sequence goes on from NC_134837.1 coordinate 118,909,225, forward strand.
AAGATAGGACTGTATCGTCAATAAATAGTACCAATAATATTAAGAAAAGCTAGGACTGCTCATCAATAAATAGTACCAATAATATTAAGAAAAGATAGGACTACATTGTCAATAAATAGTACGAATAATATTAGAAAAGCTACAACTGCATTTCAATAAATATTACCAAAAATATTAAGAAAAGCTAGGACTGCATCGTCAATAAATAGTACCAATAATATTAAGAAAAGATAGGACTACATTGTCAAGAAATAGTACCAATAATATTAAGAAAAGCTAGGACTGCATTGTCAATAAATAGTATCAATAATGTTAAGAAAAGCTAGGACTGCATTGTAAATGAATGGTAACAATAATATTATAAAAAGCTAGAACTGCATTGTTAATAAATGGTATCAATAATGTCAAGAAAAGCTAGGACTGCATTGTCAATAAATAATATCAATAATGTTAAGAAAAGCTAGGACTACATTGTCAATAAATAATACCAATAATATTAAGAAAACATAGGACTGCATTGTCAATAAATAGTACCAATAATATTAAGAAAAGATAGTACTGTATCGTCAATAAATAGTACCAATAATATTAAGAAAAGATAGGACTACATTGTCAATAAATAGTACCAATAATATTAAGAAAAGCTAGGACTGCATTGTTAATAAATAGTACCAATAATATTAAGAAAAACTAGGACTGCATTGTTAATAAATAGTATCAATGCTATTTAGAAAAGCTAGGACTGCATTGTCAATAAATAGTATCAATAATGTTAAGAAAAGCTAGGACTACATTGTCAATAAATAATACCAATAATATTAAGGAAAGATAGGACTGTATTGTCAATAAATAGTACCAATAATATTAAGAAAAGCTAGGACAACATTGTCAATAAATAGTACCAATAACATTAAGAAAAGATAGGACTAACTTGTCAATAAATAGTACCAATAGTATTAAAAAAGCTAGAACTGCATTGTCAATAAATAGTACCAATAATGTTAAGAAAATCTAGGACTGAATCGTCAATAAATAATACCAATAATATTAAGAAAAGATAGGACTACATTGTTAAGAAATAGTACCAATAATATTAAGAAAAGCTGCGACTGCATTGTCAAGAAATAGTACCAATAATATTAAGAAAAGATAGGACTGCATTCTCAATAAATAGTATCATTAATGTTAAGAAAAGCTGGATTACATTGTCAATAAATAGTACCAATAATATTAAAAAAGCTAGAACTGCATTGTCAAAAAATAGTACCATTAATGTTAAGAAAAGCTAGGTCTGTATCGTCAATAAATAGTACCAATAATATTAAGAAAAGCTAGGACTGTATTGTCAATAAATAGTACCAATAATATTAAGAAAAGCTAGGACAACATTGTCAATAAATAGTACCAATAATATTAAGAAAAGATAGGACTGCATTGTCAAGAAATAGTATCAATAATGTTAAGAAAAGATAGGACTACATTGTCAATAAATAGTACGAATAATATTAGAAAAGCTGCAACTGCATTTCAATAAATATTACCAAAAATATTAAGAAAAGCTAGGACTGCATCGTCAATAAATAGTACCAATAATATTAAGAAAAGATAGGACTACATTGTCAATAAATAGTACCAATAATATTAAGAAAAGATAGGACTGTATCGTCAATAAATAGTACCAATAATGTTAAGAGAAGCTAGGACTACATTGTCAATAAGTAGTGCCAATATTCATATTTATTGTACATAGTCTCATTTTGAAAGACCACTCTTACGTCATACAATAGCTATATTAGTATTATTAAAAGAAGCAAGGACTATATTGTTAATATATATTATCAGTATTATTAAGAAAAGCTAGGACTATACTATTAATAAATATTACCAATATCATTAAGAAAAGCTAGGGTTACATTGGTAATAAGAATAGCTATGTTTGTTTGTCTATGTGTATGTGTAGAACATCTATGGAGGACGTAATATGTGAAAGAAAGATAAGCTTTTAGGGTTAGGGCAGTACCATATGACAATGTAGATTTTTGAACTTTCCACTTGCACATAACCTTAATTTTGGTGTAAAAATGATGAGAACAAAAGAGATTAATAAATACTAAGCGCCCTCGCTGAGATGATAAGTAATACTTATTTTGTAAAAAAAATGGTTGAAAATATGTATTAAAAGATAACCCTAAATGACAAGTTAGGGTTTAATAGTAGAGAAAGTAATATACGTTTGGTTTAACTTCAAAAACGATTTGTTATACCCCGCCTTCATCTGGAAGAGAATGCCATAGTAATTTCTGTTGCTCACTTTAAAATGGATAATCACAAATACAGGAATTTCTTTTTAAATCAAACTTTCATTGAAAGATGAAGGCTAGTTGAAGAAATCACATCGACTGTCTTGTAATTTTGTACCCGCTGTTTTCTAGTAGCCGAGAGCTTTAACAGTTGTCAGATTTCAACGTTAACTATAATTATATCTACGTTTTATCATTCTTTTATTATACAATAGAACAACATTATTGCAGAAAATTCATCCTTTCACCAGTCTGTCTGTTTTCATTCTGTGTTGGTAGGACTGACTTAGTATAGTTACCCATCATTCTGTCTTTATTTACAACTATTTTTTTGTCTTCAAATTATCAACTGACTTCCATACTTCTTTCTACTTGTGGGCTTTACACAGTGCCTCATATTAATAAATTTTATCTGTTTTTGTTTTGTTTTCTGGCTTATAAGGAACTGATCACAGCATTTTAGTTGAAATAACATTTTCTATGTAAAATACAGAGGGCGCTACAACAGTAATCGTTGGAGTTGGTTGCATGTTGTCTCGGTAATTTTGTTTCTGTTTGTGTGATTCATATTTTATTACAGCGGTGTTGTTGCCAAAAAAGACTGAATACACATGCAACTTTTAAAAACAGGTGGAGACTCCCAACTGATGGTTCTGTAGTCAAATATGTACGTACATATTCGTGTATGGTAGCGAGTGGTTCAAATAACGTGAAGATTTTTACAGATCTGAGCAGCTGTCCATTGGTTTGTACCATCTGTTCGTAGTTATGAAAACATCTACAATACGTACACAGTCATATGTATAATTAAGATTTCCTTAATTTGTGTTAACAAACAACAGCTGATATTAAATCCTTACGATTAAGTTATGGCGATTGTATATCAATCGTTCATTATCGAGAAGGTCCGGGATTGAATCTCGGCTTCTACCAACACATACTCTCAGGATATACTTGAAGACAAAAGCGGGCTGCAGATTAATTGCCACAATTTAGGATATAAAGTACTTGTTTTAGTCTCACTTTTCAGGCTTTATTGCAGGATAACTATTGTATTTTAAACAATGAATTGTTCCTTTTCAACTTTGTTTTCTCTACTACATTAATTGATTTATTTTTCTGTGAACTCCTAACCAAGCAGTTTTCAAGCGTATCATAATTTTATACATTCATCGTTTAAGTGGATTCGTTTCTTTTAACGTTTTTAAATCAACTAGCATTTGTTGACTAACTATTTGTTGTTTTTTATTTATTTATTTCTAGTGACACTGATGTGTGTTTTGCTGAAAATGAAAGAATGCATTCTCTAGCCATGCGTAGTTAAGTTAGTTCATAACGGCAGTAAAACGACGTCTGAAGCTTTGTGTGCCAGAAAACAAGCAAAAAAATTGTTAATTTAGGACAATCTCTCAACGAACTGTTTTAGTTCATTGTTTTGCCGCTAGTCGCCAAGTCATCATGGTGATGAATGAAGGGACAGCCATGACAGTCCAGAGTTCTATTGTTTATTATCTCTTAGATATTAATAACAACGCCACACAGTCCATACTTACAAATGTTTCCAATATCACAATGGACGAACATCTTCAAGATGACATCATCTATTTTCCCCATCCAGAAGAAATGCTAACACCCTGGAAGATCAACTCCTACTTTCCATTCATCATGACCACTTATATCATCACTTTCATCATTGGGGTCACTGGAAACATAATCGTCGTTGCTGTCATGACCTGTGACAGCTCTTCAAGGAATGTCACCAGCATCTTCCTCGTTAGCCTGGCCGTTGCTGATCTCTTGCTTCTGGTTATTTATGTCCCGCTGGATGTCGCTCATTACTTTGTCATTCAGTGGGATAAAGACGGGACCATCTGCAGAACAGCAGCTTACGCTGAAATGGTCTCTGCTTTTGCTTCTGTTCTTAATTTGGTGGCAGTAACTCTTGAAAGGTAAGATGAATTCCCTCACGAAATTATACTAAACTTTTTAAAGGAAAAATTAAATGAGTTAACATATTAAAACTGTGCGTAAAGGAAACAGCATTGTTTCTGCATTTAATGAAAATACACCATTTTATTAAATTAGGCAGATTTTTGATAGATGAGCAACATTGACCTGTAGATTTCAGATAAGGTTATTAAAAAATAAAAGTTCAATTAAAACTGTTTTAAGTAGCATAAAGTGTGTGTATATGTGTCGTTTTACCTCACTTTGTTATAGCAAAGCCATATCGAGCTATCTCTTACCGAGGAGAAATGAACGCTTGATTTGTATCTCAGAATGGCTGGTATGGGTATTAACAGTTTTATTGATAAGGAGAGAACAACGTTCGACCTTCCTAGGTTATATTCTTAACCTGAGATACATTTTTATTTCAAGTGGGTTTCTCGTCATCAAGAACGCTTAATTTGTTTGTTTGTTATTATGCACAAAGCCACAGAAAGGGCTATCTCCGCTATGCCTACTACAGGTATCAAAACCGCAGACATAACACTGTGCCACTGTTGTACAACCGAAGAGTTACAGCTACCCCACGGGGGTACCGTAAGTGTGTGAAACATCCTCCTTTTATAAAAAAACACCACAAAAACTAATGGCTTGGCAGTAAGCCCGAGGACTTATAATACAAACATTCCAGGTTAGATCCCTATAGGGAAAACAGCGTAGCTGTTCCGTGTAAGTTTGCTCTAAAGGAAATAAACTAACGGTAAACAAAAGCATAGAAGAAAATATGGTTTTACTGATTTTGTAAAAATAAATGCACAAAAAGAATAAGAAATATGAATATATGATTATATATTTTCCACACTACTGGGGAAGTTGTTACAACTAGAAATGATAGAACTAGGAAGAAATTATGGCATCAGCTTATGGTCCAAACATATTTTGACATATCCTCAAATGCCTGCAGACGGTGGATTAGAGGTTGTGGGTCAACACATCCAACACTCACACCCCTCAGTAATCTTCCATTACAGCTACTTTTTTATTAGTTTTGTCTTTTTTTTAGGGGGTATGTCTGTTAGACGGAATAGGACTCGTGGATGTATTCTAAAGGCGGCTGGTATGGGTATTAAAACTTCAGTTAAAATAAATTACAGAACAACGTTTTGACCTTCTTAGGTCATCTTCGTGTTCGACATTGTTCTGTACTTTATTAAGTTTTAATAACCATACCAGCGCCGTCTTTAGAATACATACTTACTTCGAGTGGGTTTCTCGTCACCAGGAGATGGTATATCTTTAATGCTATGTACCTCACGGATATAAGTTAAATGAGACAGATGGTGAATCTCAATGTTATGCAAGTTATATATAGAAGTTAAATTTGACAGATGGTGTATTTTAATATTATGTAGCTTATGTATAGAGGTTAAATCTGACAGATAGTTTATCCTTATTGTTATCCTTAGTTTGATATTATTAATTAAATTATTTGGTGAGTAAATGTTTCATGAGTGTTTAGTTTTCCATAACAAGAGAATTAAAAGCACTTGTTCTAAAGTAAACGTTGTGACAAGATTAGTTACATAATTCGGTAAGAATCGTATGTTCTGCTTATAATTAATTGATGTTGAGGCTATTGAACGTCGCGTGAAATTTATTGATGTCGAAAATGTAGAGATTTCTAGAAAAGCGAGCAAACGATTAAGTGCTAAACGTATAAATAGTGTGAGACGAGCGAAAACAGCTGACAAACAAAGCAGATGAGAAAGTAAAGTCATGGGAAGTAAAATTTCGGCCAGTGAAAAGTTAAACATAAAGTTAGCTGCGGTAGGAGCAGAAGGCGTAACTATTAATATATTAGAGTAAAACTAATAGTTTTAAATGAGATAGAAAGTGCAGTTTGTCCATCAAACCAAGATTTAAAGTTATTGAACCAATCTGAGTACACTTTTACAAAAGTACGAAAAACAGAATAGCAGTATGCGACAATGCTAATTTATGCTATAATTGTAAGCAATTTATACACGAAATACTAGTGTAATAGAAACAGAGGTAGATAGTTTTTGGCTTGTCAACTGAAAGTTTAAAATAATTGAATAGGCCTAAGTAGACTTTGACAAAAAAGAAGAAAACTGCATAGTGTTTATGATATAACTGTGCTATCCGTTGTGTAACGAATTTATGTACGTACGTTTTTGCGAATATATGTTACTTTGAGAACAAGTGTAGTGTATGCTATTCGTTTATTTTTTTGCATTTATCACCAAGAAGTTACAGACACCTAATATGGAAGAATCCTTATCTCAATACACATTTTATTCAACCTACTTACCAAATAATACTACTATATAAAATAATAATAAGAAAGAGCCCTTTGACTTGACACAGTTTTACCGACTGTATAAGAATTTCTGACCTGGTCGTTTAACTAAATTGCATTTCAAGTTGAAAATACTAATACAAAGATTAATACGTTTCAAGATATTCTTTACAATCTGTTCATACTAATGCTTTATACATTGTTGATAGCGAATAATATTGTCCAGTTGATTGGTTGTTGTTCATCACAAGCTATACAATGTGCTAGATGTATTGCGCCCATCACGGGTATCGAAATCCAGCATATTATGTTATAAACTTTCAGAGTAAGGCTGTACCCTAGGGGGTAGTTTGACTGAAAATATTATAGGAACAAATTGTGAGTGTTAAACCTGTTTTTTTTTGTTGAGTTGGTTAAACATGCGTGCCATTTCAGCCGTGAAGGCGTTGTAATGTGATAGTCAATCCCACTATTCGTTGGTAAAGAGTAGCCAAAGAGTTGATGGTGGATGATGATGACTATCTGTCATTTCTTTAGCCTATCACTGCTAAATTAGGGACGGCTAATGTAGATAGTTATAGTGTAGCTTTGCGCGAAATTAAAAAACAAATACACTGACCGATTAATGATATTCAACCATAATTCCTCCAACCCATTTATAGCGTCAGAGCACAGAGCGTGTTTCTGGGGGTATGAGTTGCGAACCATGATTCTTCGAGCACACTAACCTCTTGACTGTAAGGTAAATCAATGAACGAGATTTGAAACAAGAAACAGGTTTAATGCTAGATCTTAAGTCCTAAACGGATTTTGATTGGTTCACTGGAGACAAATCGCTTCAGCTTGCAAAGTATGGAATATCATGATAAAACTTGCCTAATACATAGGATGAGAGGATCCGTTGAGTTGACAAAACGTATGAATTTCTTCTGGAAAGGACAAGCAATTAGATTAATCTGAAATGGAATAAAGACACGAATCGAAAGTTGACAAAACAAAAAAGACGCGAAGATCTCTATTTTATTTTTCTTCTGAGCGAAACTTGTAACCTTCTTTCACGGGCTTTATCGTTACGATATATTTTTAGCCCGGATTAGACCTTCTTTGAGCATCTGTTTAGACTCCTTTTTGTCAAAGGACTTACGAAGAAATTCAGCTTTACACGTTAGCATGACGTTAATATTCCCCTTATCTTCTATTTTATTTCATTTTAGATTGTGAAATGAAACCAGTTTTGATAATAAAGCCATCTGCGTGTTTACATTTTGTTTAGCGTTAAGCAGAAAGTAATGCAATAAACTTCCTGTGATTTGTTCACTACGACTACATCGAGAGCCAATTTTTAGAGTTATATGCCTTCAGGCTTACCGCTGAGCCACTTTGAATAGAGGGGGTTCGTGTTTAGATGTTTGTTTGTATTTTGAATTTAGCTCAAAGCTACACGAGGGATATCTTCGTTATCCGTTCCCAATTTAGCAATGAAAGGCTAGAGGGAAGGCAGCTAGTCATCACAATCCACCGCCAACTATTGGGCTGCTCTTTTACCAATGAATAATGGGATGTATCATCACATTATAACGCCCCCACGACTGAAAGAACAAGTATGTGTGATGGGACGGAGATTCGAACCCAAGACCCTCAGATTGCTAGTCGAGAGTCCTGCCACCTAGCCATGCTGGGTCCGTGTTTAAATGATAATAGTACTTAAATGGTCGTGCATGCCTCAACTTTGAAATATGAAAACTCTTGAAAATCTGGGTATATAATGTAAATTTGAAAGTTAAAAAGAAATCACGACAATACTTGAACCATGTCGATAGGAATTTGAAAGAAAATCGAAAGATGGTAATACTATAAAACCAAGATGGCTCGTGTAAACCAGAATAAAATTAACAACGGTACTGGAATGTCAAACCATAAAGTTCGGCGGGTTTTGACCATCTCAGTTAATAAAAATGATCACCGAAGAAATAACTGAACGAACCATAATCTCGAAAAAATTAACTCTCTAAATCGGCTGTGACAGAAAGTTTCTACTTCTATCTCCCATTTCTATCGAAGATTACCGAAACGACAGATGCATGCTTTTTTCTCTCTCTGTCTCGTCGAACTTGATCAGATAGTAAATATTTATAGTAAAAAGGAGTTCAATAAGATTTTAAAAACCTATTTCTGCGTTTCTTTGCTAGTTGTTTTATTCATTTTTCTTTGCTGGATGACTTATTGATGAAACTGATAGAGCCTACCTGGAGAAATGTATTCGAATACATACTTTAAGCTTTGGGTGCGTTATATAGGTGACTTTAGCGTAGACGGTGGATGGTAGGGTGCAACTGTTTAGATGTGTTTCTTCTAGTCACGAGCTCCAATACTGTCACCAAATATGCTGGTTTATGTGTATGTTTGGGGAGGGGGAGGGGTGTATAAATTATGGTTTTTGTGGGTGTTTGTGGTTATGGTGGGTGTTGTTAACGTAGGGCGGCTGATGGTAACCAATCAGCAACATCTGTTGCCACAAGGTCTTTGTTTCGCTCTTTTAACCAAATATCGGATGGTAACCAATCAGCAGCATCTGTTGCCATAAGGTCTTTGTTTCGCTCTTTTAACCAAATATCGGATGGTAATCAATCAGCAGCATCTGTTGCCACAAGGTCTTTGTTTCGCTCTTTTAATCAAATATCGGATGGTAACCAATCAGCAGCGTCTGTTGCCACAAGGTCTTTGTTTCGCTCTTTTAACCAAATATCGGCATTAATTGTCATTTCTGCAGCAGTTTCAACAACTGTGAGTGGGTTTATCAGCATGTCACGTTTAGGTTTTAAACTGGTCTTTTAGTTGTTTTACCTCGGTACTAGTTTCTATGAATTCACGGCTTATCGGTAGTTAACCAGTTGACGTCTTATAGTAATGCCATGAAAACGGTTTACAGAGCTTGATTGAAAATGTTTATTACAAGTCGCTAATTGCCTACAATACTTTAAGTGTTTGAATAACATCTGACTATATTGTCACAACTAATTACTTGTAATTACTGAAAATTATGGTACATTAATTGCAGGAAGGGGGATGGACACCGAAATTATTATTTTTAATATCATAGAATAAAGCTGTCTAGTTTAAGTCTTAAAATGAAGAGAAACGATGCGATTAGAATTAATGCGAGTTAATACCCTCAATCTGTGAGGGTATTGCAATCGGATTTGTGTGTATGTTTGTCTGTATTTCTGTACGATTTTCTCGAAAACTAATGCACCGACGTATACGAAATTTTTATACCAGGTGGAGCAGTTCTCCCTAAAGTAGAGTATTTTGGATCAACTTGAAGCAATTTTGTACAATAGGGAGACAGAGTACTCTCGAGATTTTCAATTAATAACTGTAGAGTGTGATGGAAATTTTACCTCATTTCATGGACACATTAAGGTTGAGACTCCTCATTACATTACAAAACAGTGACCAGGATCGTTGATCACTCTGTGTTTAAGAATTGTTGAAGGTAAACTTTTACGTTATTCAATTTAAAGGTATGCACCCTCGAAGAGGAATGGTGATACGAGAGAATACAATATTTCTGATTGATGCTGTTTAACCTAAATTTCGTTTTTAATGCGGGTTCTTTCTGATTATTACAATAATATTGTTGTAATATATGTATGTAATGGTGCAATTTGTTAGTTAGACGGAATTGCGGTTTTTTTATTTTTACGTTAAGACAGGCTTAAAAAAATTCTAATTTGGTGTCAAAGTTTTTCTTGTAAATTCGAGACTGACTTAATAAATACGAGGTAGTTGTGATTACTGTAGTGCGAGCTTTTTTTTTGAGAAAGCAGTAGGGAAAATCAGTTTGTTTGTTAGCCATCGCGGTTACTTTGTAAATAAATCTATTTGAGTTTACCTTAGTCCAAGATTATTAGAGAGACGTGAACGTTATTCGTAACGTAGGCCTACAATAATTTACAATAGCGGAAATGTTTAATCTGGGATAAATGTTAAATTACCTAATTTTTTTTATAGTTGATGCGGACTATGCTCTGAATTATTTTCGCCAGATAATTTTAAAATAATCCGTCAAAGAAAGAGCAAATATTATAATAATATCGTATGAATAACATGAAATATTAAATCAAATGAACCATACAAGTATATTAAAAATATTTTTTTTGTTTATATGTATTTTTATGTGAAGAGAAATCTTGTGAAGAGAATGTAATATAAGTTATCATGGAAATGACTATGCGTCAGAAATGAAAGTGGTTTAATTCAGGAACATCAGAACATTCGGGATTGACTGTATTAAGTAATGACATTTCCGTGTCACCCACACCACATTTAAACTATTGTTCCTCATGTTTTTGAACTTGGATGGTAAGTATACCTGAACAACTTCTCCGTATTGTAGTCGTGAATGCCTTCATTATCTTCTATAAATAGCCTGCTAATTGTGCTCTGTGCACGCGCGTTAATTTTTAATAAAATAAATTTACCATCAGCAGCGGCACTGCTCTACGAAGACATGAAATTCTTAATAATATTTATATGATTCGTAGACTAGAAACATAAAAAGAACCGAATCAAGTAAAGAAGAAAAACACCACCTCAATTTAGAAGCTTAGAGTAACAATGAAGCTATAGCTGCTATTATTGGGGGAAACACTCCATCAACATTTTAAATAGGGAGGGCGTTTTATTTTTAAAAATATGGATCAGTACCCAGTCCAAGTAATAAAGAAGTGAACCAATATCTAGTACACACTTTAAATAACAAAAACCTTAGCTTTAAAAAGTTGCAACAAAAATGATAGAGTATGTGAGTTAAAGGAATGACATCAAAACTGGCGGTCAAACTGGTAACTACATTTGTAGCATTGATAATAATTTTACAACAAATATTCATTCAATAGCTAGCTAGGCTGCGTTTTTTGCTAAACTTGGGTCATGATGGGGTGTAAAAGAAAATACCTAAGGTGTTTTTAATTAAATATGATTTTTTTTTGTCGATGCACATCAACAAATTACTGCAATTAATAAAAGTGACACTCGACAGTAACCCATATTAGCTTTAGAATCACAACCATATTATTCAGAATAGGCCGTATTTCTCCAAAACAGTGTTAATAGCTTTCTTAATGGTAACGCCATGGAATCTAGATTAACAGTTTTTTGTCATCGCTCCAGTGTAACTGGTACAGCTGTATCAAGTACCATTATTTATGCCAATTGCTTAAGCTAATATCACGTGACGCTAAACGTTATTTAATTAGGACAATTTCATAACACTTAGTATATTTGTGCTGAAATGTTGCCAATAAATAATCAATAATAACTGTCCACCTGTATGATTTTTTTTGAAAACTTGAGCTAGAAACTGCTAATCTGGATTACTTGGTTCGACCAGTACATAATTATCTATACGTCCTTTCACCTTGTAGTTTTGTTGCTCTAAATAAACCATCTTTAATCCAAATGACAAAAACTAAAAACTATCTGATTTTACTTTTAGATGAAGCTTTTGTAAAAATCTTAGGCGTGCGAAAAATTTTGGTTTTTTCTTGAATAAATTTGTTCATGCAGCTTATGAAACTCCTAATTGTATGTTGTAAAGACCTGTATCAAATTTGAAAAATGATAATAAAACTTAAATATGTTTTTTTATCAAATAAATTTTCCACAATTTTGTTGTGAAGAAAAAATATAAAAAGAAACTCAATCAAAATAAGATTGCCTTGAAATTCTGTGTATCAAGTAAAAGTTCAGCAGGACAATAACACTGAAGATATGTGATATTTGGGATTACCACAGTCCGAGGTACAAAAAGTGGAAAATCGCTAAACTTTAACTTGTGTTAATAACACGCACAGTGTGTCTTGCAGGTCGTTTTGGCTGCACGACACACGATAGTGTGCCTTGATAAAAGGTTTGAACCAGTAAGCAGTACAGTTAATGGTATTAAATGTGTGAACCAGTGCCCAGTCCATTTAGTTGTATTAAATGTGTGAAACAGTACCTTGTCCACTTAATTGTATTAAAAGTGTGAACCGCTACCCAGTCCATCGAATGTCACTACCAAAGTAGGTTGTGTTCTGGTTTTAACCAGTAGTTTAAAGAAGCTGTGTATGTTCGAAGGATTTACAGAGTAGACTTTCTCTCCCTTTTCTAGATAAATCCATTACATGTATTATTATATTAAGGGGTTAAAAATCACATACTGTGATGCATTTTTACTATACATAAAAATAACGGCATAATTAATTTTGAAAGTTGACGCTTTTTAAAGCGTTAGGTTTCAAACATTATTGGATTTGACTATTTCTACGTTATTTATATGCAAAAACGGCTCGTTTGGGCTGAGAAAACACTTTTACATAGAAGAGCGAACTCAACAAGTGGGTTTCTCGTCATCACTGATTATTTCTACGTTAATTCTGTTTAAAACTGAAGTGTCACGTGTCGTAATCTTTGTGACGTAGTTGATTGTTAAATCCTCCCGGAAACTGAATTGTCACGTCTCTGAAACCGTAATGTTGTAATTGTTTTCTTTAGAACCTGAAAAAAGCCACAGAAACTGATATCAGTTTCATAAATACTGGTCCTGTGACATGTTGCGTTTTTATTATATTATATTATATTATATTATATTATATTATATTATATTATATTATATTATATTATATTATATTATATTATATTATATTATATTATATTATATTATATTATATTATATTATATTATATTATATTATATTTTATATTTTCAGATCGTTTGTCATGAACGTTAGTTTGTTTTTCTGCATCGAAATTGTTTTATATAATGTCTGAATGTTTCGTTAGCTATATTCCATCTGTACCTGTGGATCACGGGATCGAATCCGTTCCCCGAAAGTGCTCGCCATTTCATCCTTTAGGGCGTTATAAATATCGGTCAATTATACTACTCTTTGATATAGAGTAGCCCAAGATTTGACCGTGGTGACATTGACTAGCTGTTTTCTCACTTTCTAGTCTATCACTTGATAATTAGAGAGGTTCAGCGTGGACAGTCCGCAAGTATCTTTGCGCGAAATTCAAACGCAAATTGACGTAACCCTTTCTCACACGCGTGACGCGTGCATCAATAATAATTATTTTATAATTTCCTTTATAACGGCCCGGCATGGCCAAGCGCGTAAGGCGTGCGATTCGTAATCCGAGGGTCGCGGGTTCGCGCCCGCATCGCGCCAAACATGCTCGCCCTCCTAGCCGTGGGGGCGTTATAAGGTCAATCCCACTATTCGTTGGTAAAAGAGTAGCCCAAGAGTTGGCGGTGGGGGGTGATGACTAGCTGCCTTCCCTCTAGTCTTACACTACTAAATTAGGGACGGCTCGGTGCAGTGGGCTAACAACCAACTCACCTAAATACCTGTTGAAGCATCCGCAAGCGATTGCGGCCCTATGTTCCTTGATGGAATCGAATGAATGAATGAATGAATCTCTTTATAACATATATATCCTAAAAACTGAAACATAAAGAATCCAGGAGCTTATAAAAATTTGTATTAGTTTTTTTTATTTTTTTTAATAAGGCACCAAACGTTATATTTGACACAATGAGTTCATTGTAAAGACTTACGGTATAATTCCAAATTTCTGGTCGTTTGGAGAACTTTTTTTTAAGTGTCCTTTTATTACAAAATTGCAATTCTTTGTATAACATTTATGAAGACGGTTCTTCGTGGTTCTAAAATATATTCTTCATATTTTGCCTCAGATAATCGTTTTGTGGCCAATTGGGACGTTTTTAGACAAACACTGTTTTATTAAACAACTTTTATTGACTTTTTATTACAAGTGAGTAATGTCGTTATGCGAAGGTTGTATTTCATTGATCGCTGAGTATGTTAGTCACGTCATTGTCTTTAGTCTATTAACAACTGAAGATAGTACTAACCACGAAAACCTAATCTGTGCCTATATTATTTATTTTTGTATCAAACAAAACTGAAACATAAGAAACAGGAAGGAAGCTGTCTCGAGAGCTCATCACGTTTCATGCACCTTACGTGTTCATGAGGTCTACCCCAGCACATTGTAGAACAAAGAATAACTACGCTGTAATACAGTTTAGTTTCCCTTAATTTATGCGAGTCATTCAGTGTGGAATGGACGCATTTAAACCCACACTGAGAAAGAGTGAGTCCTACTGTCTACTTAATAATCTTATATAGAGTATTAATTTGGCAATATCAGAGATTTTGGATTTCTATATCGATATTGTGATTTTAATGTTACAACAGATGTTAAATGTTCACACTTGTTTTCACTCTAGTGTTAAATTGTAAATATCCACACCTGTTGTCACTCTAGTGTTAAATTATAAATGTTCACACTTGTTGTCACTCTAGTGTTAAATTATAAATGTTCACACTTGTTTTCACTCTAGTGTTAAATTATAAATGTTCACACTTGTTGTCACTCTGGTGTTAAATTATAAATGTTCAAACTTGTTCTCACTCTAGTGTTAAATTATAAATGTTCACGCTTGTTGTCACTTTAGTGTTAAATTATAAATGTTCACACTTGTTCTTGTTGTCACTCTAGTGTTAAATTGTAAATATTCACACTTATTGTCGTTTTATTATTTTACAATTAAATACGAAATTTCATACTGATAAGATTTCTTATAATTTTTGTGGTTTCTTAATCAATGTTTATTTCCCTTCACAGGTTTGTTGTTATTGTATTCCCCATAAAATCTCGCTCCCTCTGCACCATGGGGAACTGTAAGCAGTTGATGTTGGTGGTGTGGATCGTTTCGTTATTGATATCGCTACCGGTTATAGCCAGCAAGGTAACTTGAACAACGATTATGTTTTTCTACACTATATTCCTATATAACATACGAGAAGATTCACGCTGTTCACGACAAGACAACAATCGAACAGGACTGACAGAAGCAGACAGTTTTGTTTTAGTGTTGAAGTACAGGATGAACCAACGAGATATCCCACACTGATAAGTGTGATAAACTAACGCACGTTACTTAAATAGAACATCTATAGAGCAAGTACACCTATCACTTGGAACACTTGGCTTGTTACAATGTCACTCAGAACACTTGGCTTGTAACAATGACAGTCAGAACACTTCACTTGTATGAATGACAGTTAGAACACTTAACTTGTATCAGTGAGAGTTAGAACACCAGACTTGTGTCAATGACAGTTAGAGCACTTCACTTGTATCAATAATAGTTAGAACACTTAGCTTGTAACAATGTTACCAAGAACACTTGACTTGTAGCAATGTTATCAAGAACACTTGACTTGTAGCAATGTTACCAAGAACACTTGACTTGTATCACTGACAGTTAAAACACTTGATTTGTATCACTGACAGTTAGAACACTTGACTTGTATCACTGACAGAACACTTCACTTGTATCAATGACAGTTAGAACACCAGACTTGTAGCAATGACAGTTAGAACACCAGACTTGTAGCAATGACAGTTAGAACACCAGACTTGTAGCAATGACAGTTAGAACACTTGACTTGTTTCAATGACAGTTAGAACACTTGACTTGTATCAATGACATTTAGAACACTTGACTTGTATCAATGACAGTTAGAACACTTGACTTGTTTCAATGACAGTTAGAACACTTGACTTGTTTCAATGACAGTTAGAACACCTAAATTTTAAATGTTTCAACACTCATAGAATATGGTCATTCAAATGTTAGTATGTTGTATTATTCCCATAAGACATTAGTGAGATATAATGGTATTTAGTCTGCTAGCGTTAATAGTAATTCACCTGTCAACTATTTTCGTTACTAAGAGGTGATTTTCTTTGTCGTTCAGTAGGTGTCATTCATAACAATGTTCTCTAGGTAACAGTGTTCAGTTTGAAGTTCTTTTAGTCAATAGAAATAAATATTTCTTTTAATGCTTATCAGATGATTCTAAGTATCTAAACACCCAAACAACAGTAATTCATTATTAACGTTTTAATACACACACAAAACTAGCTCTGAAGGACCCTCAGTCCCATAGCAGCTGTTGATTTTGTGTTACCCGTCCTTACTAGAAGTTTGTTGTCCAATAAGTTTGTTGATTTTTTTCATCAAGTCATCTTGTCACCCTGGTTTTATTAAATCACGAGCGGGGCGAAAAAGAAGAAATTTCCGAACTCCCTTTTATATTTGGCCCCAAGCGTCTGTTTTGAGTTCAAATAATATTGAACCGGATTCATTAATTAATTCGAGTTGACCTTGTCAAGAGTTACTGATAAAGGGTGGAATTCCCCAAAACCAGTAAAACGCATTGATAAATTCTAAACTAAGTGAGAAATCGGGCTTATATCTGTCTTTTTATTCTGTTATATGCTTCTATACAGCTTGTGTATAACCTTCTTATAGCGGTCGTCACAGCTAAACTAAACCTTGACCAAAATCGACAGTTCCATTTGTAATTTTGTGAAATGTTTACCGATTTGTTACAGTTTTCTGATACAGAAAAGAAAATATATGCTCCCGTATATTGATGTTGTCACCTAGAGATTGTTTGTTTGTTTTTGTTTTGTGAATTTCGCGCAAAGCTACTCAAGGGCTATCTACGCTAGCCGTCCCTAATTTAGCACTGTAAGACTAGAGGGAAGGGAGCTAGTCATCACCACTCACCGCCAACTCTTGGGCTACTCTTTTACCAACGAATAGCGGGATTGACCGTCACATTATAATGCTCCCACGACTGAAAGGGCGAGCATATTTGGTGCGACCGGGATTCGAACCCGCGACTCTCAGATTACGAGTCGAACGCCTTAACTCACCTGGTTATATTAAAGATGTAATACTTCGTAGCCATTTACTTACGGAATTTGCCCCCAGCTAGTACAGCGGTATGTCTACGGATTTACAAGCTAAACTCAGGGTCTCGATATGGCTTTGCTATAAGAAAAAACACTCTCTTACGGAATTTATAATTTTACTTCTAATAATTCAACAATATTGCTGTTTTATCATATATCAACAATGTTGTTATTTTAATTTTAATAACTCAATAATATTGCCATTTTACTTCTAATAATTCGATAATATTGTTGTTGTTTTGTCACATATGAACAGCATTGTTACTTTACTTCTAATAACTCAATAATATTGTTGTCATTTTATCATAAATCAATAATATTGTTATTTTACTTCTAATAACTCAATACTATTGTTGTTGTTTAATCATAAATCAATAATACTGTTATTTTACTTCTAATAACTCAATAATACTGTTGTTGCTTTAACATTAAACAAAAACATTGTTATTTTACTTCTAATAATTCAATAATATTGTTGTTGTTTTAACATAATTCAGTAATATTGTTGTTTTAACATAATTCAGTAATTTTGTTATTTTACTTATAATAATTCAACAATATTGTTTTATCATAAATTAATAATATTGCTATTTTACTTCTAATAACTCAATAATATTGTTGTTTTAACATAAATCAATAATATTGTTATTTTACTTCTAATAACTCAATAATATTGTTGTTTTAACATAAATCAATAATATTGTTATTTTACTTCTAATAACTCAATAATATTTTTGTTGTTTAATCATAAATGAATAATATTGCAATTGTATTTCTGATAATATGATAATATTGTTTTATCATAAATCAGTAATAATGTTATTTTACTTCTGATAACACAATAATATTATTGTTGTTTTAGCATAAATCAGCAATTTTGTTATTTTACTTATATAATAATTCAGTAATATTGTTGTTGTGTTATCATAAATCAATAATAATGTTATTTTACTTATAATAACTCAATAATATTGTTATTTTAACATAAATCAGCAATTTTGTTATTTTACTTATAATAATTCAGTAATATTGTTGTTGTGTTATCATAAATCAATAATAATGTTATTTTACTTATAATAACTCAATAATATTGTTATTTTAACATAAATCAGCAATTTTGTTATTTTACTTATAATAATTCAATAATATTGTTGTTGTTTTATCATAAATCAATAATGTTATTTTACTTCTAATAACTCAATACTATTGTTGTGGTTTTAACATAAATCAATAACATTGTTATTTTACTTCCAATAACCCAATAATATTGTTGTTTTATGTCTAATAAATCAATAACATTGTCATTTTACTTCCAAGAACTCAATAATATTGTTGTTGTTTTATCATATATGAACAAATCTATAATTTTACTTCTAATAACTCGATAATATTTTTGTTGTTTTATCATAAATCAATAACATTTTTACTTGACATCCAATAACTCAGTATTATTCTTTTTTATCATAAATCAATAATATTATTATTTTACTACCAATAACTTAATAATATTGTTGTTTTATCATAAGTCAACAATATTGCTATTTTATGTCTAATAAATCAATAACATTGTTATTTTACTTCTAATAACTCAATAATATTGAGTTGTTGTTTTAACATAAATCAATAATATTTCTATTTTACTTCTAATATCTCAATAATACTGTTAGTTTACTTCTAATAACTCAATAATGTTGTTGTTTTATCATAAATCAAGAACAGTTATTTTACATATAATAACTCAATAATAATGTTGTTGTTTTAACATTATTGAATAATATTCTTATTTATCTGTTAAACTCAGCAATATTATAATTTCTCTAACTCACTAATATTTATTACTTGTTTCAATGTTATTTTTTGAATAATGTTATTTTAGTTCTCAGCCCGTGTATTGAATTTCTTTAATTGTACTTCTTTATATTACTTGAATACCTAGAGCACGGAAAAGACAGTATTGACCAATTACGAAATCACCGTCACATTGTTCTCCTGTAAGGAACTCAAAGACTGGCGAGGTTCTGTTGTTGCTATCTATCGTTTAGTGGCGCTCTTTGGTCTGCCATCAGTTATAATGATCATTTGTTATACCCGGGTTATCATCGAACTATGGATTAGCACAAAAACCATGGATGAACTTACAAACCACAACGGGTAAGTAAAACAAATACGGACGAACTAACAGATCACAGTCGGACAAATTGTGGATAAACTAGTTATTATTGATTATTTTCCCCGGTCTAGTATAATTTGTCCTATATTTCCGTTGTTACAAATCATTCTTCTGTCGCTCTAATCCTATGAACTTTCACCGATAAACTTTCTTCTGTTTTAATATATTGTGTCGTTGTCGTTTATACGTTCAAAGTAGGAGTCCTTACATGAACGGAAAAACGCAATGACAGAAGGGAAATAAACTTCTATTTAACCCCCTTTTCCTAGCACTCGAGAATAAACTAATTAATTTCCCGTTTTTATGGCATTCTTGTTTCTTATACATAACTTCTTAGTGTTCAGATGTGATATATGGAAAGTGAAATCATAAAGTAGAATTAGTGTCATGAAAACTTTGAACTTAATCGATTACTTTTCCCTATTTAATTATTTGAAATTCGATAGTTTTATGTGGTTTCGTTTTTCGTTAAATGATTTAATTTTACTACTCGAATCTATTTGGTAATTTTATGTTTTTTACCACCAAGTATTCTTCAA
The DNA here is from genome assembly GCF_004210375.1 of Tachypleus tridentatus. Lineage (NCBI taxonomy): Eukaryota > Metazoa > Arthropoda > Merostomata > Xiphosura > Limulidae > Tachypleus > Tachypleus tridentatus. The sequence goes on from NC_134837.1 coordinate 118,929,345, forward strand.
TAATTTGAAGAGATTTCTAATGAAAGTAAAAGATTCGTTAGGTTTAAAAGAATATTCACGTTAAAACGAAGCAACATACGTCAAGTTCTATATTTGACCGAAATCTTTACAGTGGGTAATTATGATTTGTTGGCAATAAGTGTCAATGACAAACAGACAACAAAACAATCCACTTGTTTTAAAATATTGTATTGAAAAACTCAATTAGTTATTTTCGTCAAATTTCACACAGTCTGGTTTATTTACTTTAGAATACAACCGACGAGACGAATCCTTCTTCTATGCTCTGTTGTTACAATACAGTCTATGAAAATTTCAACCTGCTACTCTATCTGTTGGATATTATAATTATATCCAGAGCCTTACTTAACTGTCTCTTTTTCGTCAAAGTACACACATGTTGGTTCAATATTTTTAAACTACAATTAACAAGAGAAAGTATTTCTTCCCCATTCTATTATTACAATACAAGTTGTGATGGTTTCAGCTTATAAATCGCCCCTATACTCTTTTTATAAACACACAATCACACAGTCTAGATCTAACTTACATGACGAACTAAATTTTCAATGCGTATTTATATCGTGACATAGGTTTAGAATGTTTCAGACATTATTACATATTATGATGTATCAATACCAAATTGAAACAATGATAAAAACGAGGTACTGGTAACATGATGCAATGATATAACAATCGCTATTCATAACTATTGAACTACACAAAGTGTGATTCTTAAGCACTTTCATAAACAAACTTGTGATAAACTATCGCTTCTACAAATTAAATTTAATACCTGCATTAAATCTAATTTGAAATATTCGTATATACCTAACACATATGTTTAATCTGTGAATGATCCAGGATTTACACATTCCATCATCAGATATCTTGTTTTAATAATGGTATCAATATAAACTCCCGGGTGGGACAATGATAAATGTACGGACTTACAACGCTAAACCAGGGTTTGATTCCCCATGGTGGACGTAGCAGGTAGCCCAATGTGGCTTTTGCTCTAAAACAAGGAAACAAGATTAGTATAAACTTCCTAGAGAGTAACATGGTCTAAGCTAAAGTTTTAGACTCGTCAGAGGAGGCATGTGAATTCGAAGCCTATTCACGGCATTTAACTCCAATTGTTTCAGTTGTCTAATAGGTGCTAGTGGATAGCCAAAAAGTTTCAACCGGAAGTTGAAGCATCGTAAAAATTTGCAGTAGGAAGTAATAATATGGTTAAAAGATTTAGACAGAAGTAATAAAATCATAAACAGCTCCGACTGGAAGGAGGTAATTTATTAAAATTCGAACTGAAAGTATAAACACTGTAAAAAGGTTCCATTTGGGTGTAGGAACATCATAAAAGAGACCAAGATCAGAAGTATAAGTCATTAATACGATGAAACTGTAATAATATATAGTTGTATGAGGGGTTTCAATAATACCCCCTCTTGCATGAAAGCCCGGCATTGCTAGGTGAATAGGACACTCGACTCGTAATCTGAAATTTTCGGGTACGAATCTCTGTCGTACCAAACATGCTTGCCCTTTCAGCTTTGAGGGCGTTATAATGTGACAGTTAATTCCGCTATTCGTTGGTAAAAGAATAACCTAAGAATTAGTGGTGGGTGGTGATGGCTAGCGTAGGTAGCCCTCGTGTAGCTTTGCACGAAATTCGAAAAACATGTCGGCGGGCTTACATTACTAGAAACCGGGTTTTGAAACCCGCGGTGGCCAGAGCACGGATAGCTCTTTGTGTAGCTATGTGCTTAATAACAAACAATATCAACAAACAAACAAATCAGTGCTTTAACATTGTTTTTTATTTAAGATTAAGTAAATTTTATTTATTTTTCTCAGTGGCCAGCAATTAAAACACGTTGAGTCGCAAATCAGTATTAGTCAAGACGCTCGCTCTCTTTCCCGTTATCCTCATCGGCTGATTCTGCGCAGTCACACCACATCAGACAGTCGGGAAGTAAAGGAAGCTCGACAACAGGTAGGTGTTTAACTTTTAAAATCGTTATATTTATATATATTTAAAAATAAAGTTTTGCTACTGAATTAATATAATTGAAAAACAACTGTTGTTATTTTCTATCTTTTTTTTATGAACTTATAATGTCTTATTTATATTGTTTAATGCTTACGTAACTACTATGTCAAAGGTCATGATATTTGAAATGAGTTCTGTAATTTGTTGCCTGTTCCACTGACCACAAGGCTTAGTTGAGGGCTAATCTTCAGTGGACTGCCATCTTTGTCCACTTTTTCCAATTATACCAGAGTGTAGCACTGAATCCTACACGCCATCTGAGCACGTGAGTGGTTTGACCTTCACTTGATAAAGTAGTACTGAAACTGTATGGACATCTCATTGTTTCCATCTCTTCCCGAGATTATTAAAAAACGTTTTGTGCCTAAAATCGCCATACAATCGTGCAGAAACTGTTGTGTGTCTGCTTGACCAGTTCCTTGCATAAAATTTTGTATAAATTTAAGGTTAGATCCCCTTCTACAAAAACGCATTGACATTCCTAAAATCATGTTCGGTGTTGATGAAGTCCATCCTGAAAACAAGGCTACTTTTGTTCACATTTCATTTTGACCTTGATTTGAACTGTAAGAATGGTCTTAAACATGTTCTTGACATCTAAAACTGAGAACTCACTAGAAACAACAGTGAATGTTTTTCAACCATTTTTTGTGACTTTGGTTAGTCGATTTCTATCAGAAGAACTAAGTATCCTCAGAAACACAAGTTCTCTAATGCTCTGTTGGTTTAATTCCAACACATTTGAATGACTTCTCTTTCTAATCGCTTTGCCTTCGACATCGTGACTGTATCCACAACGTTTATAAATACCACACTTTCCAATACTGTACTTTCATCTGATAATAGGATAAACACGACATTCAGACATTTTCCCACTATATATATTGAGTAGGCTTAATTGGGCCTAGACGATCTCATATATCGTAAATGGAATATTCGTGTAAGACCTAATACTCTTTTACTTAGTGAAAGAAGTACTCGTATAAGGCTTGTAGTTCGCAAATGGAATGCATATATAAAGCGTAAGTAGGCTTAGATTATCTTGTATTTTGTAAATAGAATGCCCATATAAGACTTAAGTAGACTTAAAAAAGCTCGTTATCATAAATCTAATACTCGTATAAGGCTTAGGAAGGCATAGACCATGTTGTACTTCAAAACTATAAGAAAGATACCAAATTATGTCGAAAACGACTAAACAATGTGTAAATTCCAGAAAAATGTAAAACTGTCGGAAAGATTCCGAAAGATATAGAAAATGCAAAATTCGATAATAAGAAAATGCAAATAACACGGTAAAACAAAACGTATAAGGCTCGACTAGATCTAGATAAACGTACATTTCGTAAATGGAATGCTTGTATAGAGACAGTCTTGTATTTTGTAAATGGGATACACAGATAAGGCTTACGTAATTTCCCAATACAGTTTTGTTGTTTGTAAATGGATTAATCGTATAAAGCTTAAGTGTGTCTAGAGAATCTCGTATTTCCTAAATGTAATACTCATATGAAGCTCAAGTGTGTCTGGAGAATCTCGTACTTCATCAATGTAATACTGGTATAAGGCTTCAGTAGGCCTAGACAGTCTCGTACTTCATCAATGTAATACTGGTATTAGGCTTCAGTAGACCTAGACATTCTCGTACTTCATCAATGTAATACTGGTATAAGGCTTCAGTAGGCCTAGACAGTCTCGTACTTCATCAATGTAATACTGGTATAAGGCTTCAGAAGGCCTAGACAGTCTCGTACTTCATCAATGTAATACTGGTATAAGGCTTCAGTAGGCCTAGACGTTCTCGTACTTCATCAATGTAACACTGGTATAAGGCTTCAGAAGGCCTAGACAGTCTCGCACTTCATCAATGTAATACTGGTATAATGCTTCAGTAGGCCTAGACATTCTCGTACTTCATCAATGTAATACTGGTATAAGGCTTCAGAAGGCCTAGACAGTCTCGTACTTCATCAATGTAATACTGGTATAAGGCTTCAGTAGGCCTAGACATTCTCGTACTTCATCAATGTAATACTGGTATAAGGCTTCAGAAGGCCTAGACAGTCTCGTACTTCATCAATGTAATACTGGTATAAGGCTTCAGTAGGCCTAGACATTCTCGTACTTAATCAATGTAATACTGGTATAAGGCTTCAATAGGCCTAGACAGTCTCGTACTTCATCAATGTAATACTGGTATAAGGCTTCAGAAGGCCTAGACAGTCTCGTACTTCATCAATGTAATACTGGTATAAGGCTTCAGTAGGCCTAGATAGTCTCGTACTTCATCAATGTAATACTGGTATAAGGCTTCAGAAGGCCTAGACAGTCTCGTACTTCATCAATGTAATACTGGTATAAGGCTTCAGTAGGCCTAGACATTCTCGCACTTCATCAATGTAATACTGGTATAAGGCTTCAGTAGGCCTAGACATTCTCGCACTTCATCAATGTAATACTGGAATAAACTCAGGCAGACATAGACCGGTCTCAGTTCATAAATGGAATGAATGCATGAGTAAGTCTGGAAAGTCTTGTACGTACATATGTAAATACAAGTCTAGATTTGCTTGTAACCACATTTACATATACGTTTCAACTTTACTAATTCATGGCAAGGATGTGTTCCAGTCAACAGTATTACTGAATTTAATTTAAATTTGATGTCACGTTGTTATTTGCCTTTCTGTTAAACTTCTCTCATATATTCACGTTCGTTGCTGGGAGCAATCAGCTGTAATTCACGAGTCGTTGGTACTAAACATTGTTACAGAAAACAACAACAAACGGAAGTAGTCACACCAGTACCCAATGCTTTCATACTGCCAAGGATTTATCAACGTATGATTGTGAAATATTGTTTCTAATGCCTTGGTTTCTCGATGGAACGGTAGTGAGTTTAGGTATGCACAATGCTAAAATCCGGGATTCGATTCATCGCGGCGGACACAGCAGACAGCAAAGTTTGGCTTTGCTCTGAGAAATAAACAAGATGTTCCTCCACAAGTTAGCTAAACTGTTTGATTGCTGTTTGTTCTTAGTTTTTCATCAGTTCGTAGAACCTTATTAATATTAAACTCTGTTTAAACTAAGTCGAAGTTTCGAGTGTTGTGGCTTTTAAATTCATGTATCGTTTCACTTCATTATTTGCATGCTTGGGGTCACTGTCTTCCTGGAAGATGACTCCCTTTCCAACAGGTTTTGTTTTCTCGGGGAATGTAATGGTGGATAAAAATATAATGTATCTACCTGCAGTCAAGGTACCATCAATTTTGTGTAGATTTCTAACAGCCTTAGCTGAAACAATACTTGTATTGGTTTCCCAGCACGTTTCACTGTCGATTTATGTTGAACAATATACCATTCGCCTCTTTCCCATCAAACAAACTACTGTTGCTTGAGGCCAAACAGTTTAAGTTGTGATTCGTCTCTATAATTGTCTTATCAAACGTTTTTAACGCCTGATACGCTATTCAACTTAGGCTTATAAGGAAAGGCTTTTGAGCAGCTACCCATCTGTTTAGGGCACTTTATGCTAATATGTTTGTTATTGTTCTGTAAGTAATGTTCACACCTCTACATAAAGCTAGATCAGTGGCAAGGTCTCAAACGTGGATATCACACTTGACTTTTAAACCTTGAAATCTCAAGCGATATTATCATACACTATAAGTTAATATGGATATATAAGAAACAAAAATCTGAGAAATTACAGCAGGTTACAATACTGTTTACGATAAAATGTAACTAACATCATAAAAAGTTCAGATATTTACTAAAACCAGTATTAAAATTAAGATTTGAGATCATACACTAACAGATCTCGTCGAGTACGTTCTAAAAACATATAGTTTTATATGTTTTCCTGTTATCAAACAATATTTTCAAGAGTGGGCACTCCCTCTCGATGTATATATTAATTTAACAATTTACGTGTACTACCAGAGAGTGGTGGCTACCACACCCATAATTTATGACGAATGGTAAATAAGCACATATATGCTTCACTGGCTGTTCTGTCTTCCACGACTAGTTCATCACCTGCAGTTGAAGAGACAGGATATCTGTAATGTCTTTTGGTTTTTATCACTATGGTTACCTTTCTGGAATGTACCATTTGTAGTGTTCTGCCTAGAGTATAATTTATATTGTCTGCTTGTTGTATACAGCTTAATTTGGGTTAATTAACTAATTTATGGAACTGAACACTTCGTTCATTTGCAAATGATGATAGTTTATCCATTCTTTCGCTATTTTATTTATATATGTATGTAAATAGCTTATTTATTGACACACCAATTCTACTCCTTACGATTTGTCTAGATACTGGTTCAACAGGTTTAATTGTCACTCAGTATCTACCTACTTACTTATCCAAACCAGTTCCTTGCAGTTTGTACATCTAGTGAATAAATGAGTCTAATATCAACCCTACTATCTAACCGCTTACTTACCAGATTTAACCCTTGCAATCTATTGACCAATAGGGCTTACCTCCCACCATTTGTCTACCTTATTATAAACAGCCCTAACGCACACTATTGGTCCAAGAATAGCCAGGCTGTTATGGCTCTCGACTCATCATCTGGGAGTCACGGGTTCAAACATGCGCGCCTCTTCAGTTGTTTGGGCGTGATAACGTAACGGTCAATCCCACTATTCGTTGGACTATAGTTACCTTTCCACTATTCTTATACTACTAAATTAGGGACGGTTAGAACAGATAGTCCTTGTATAGCTTTGTGTGAATGAAATGTTATTATGAGAACCTATTAACTTATCAAGTTTCTTATCCTTCAATGTGATTTTCAAACATCTGTTTACCTTATTACCAAGATCAGCGAATTTAAACTATCCAGATTTTCAAATTCACATTAATTTATTCTTATCGCGTAAAGAGTTTTTACAATAAAAACTTACATAGATCAAATTACTCTTTCTTTTACCATACTCACCATACATTTACATATTTCTTGTGTTCTACTGACCATACACCTACTTGTTTCTTGTGTTCTACTGACCATACACCTACTTGTTTCTTGTGTTCTACTGACCATACACCTACTTGTTTCTTGTGTTCTACTGACCATACGACTACTTGTTTCTTGTGTTCTACTGACCATACGACTACTTGTTTCTAGTGTTCTACTGACCATACGACTACTTGTTTCTAGTGTTCTACTGACCATACGACTACTTGTTTCTTGTGTTCTACTGGCCATACGACTACTTGTTTCTTGTGTTCTACTGACCATACACCTACTTTTTTCTAGTGTTCTACTGACCATACGACTACTTGTTTCTAGTGTTCTAATGACCACACACCTTCGTGTTTCTTGTGTTCTACTGACCACACACCTTCGTGTTTCTTGTGTTCTACTGACCATACACCTACTTTCTTCTAGTGTTCTATTGACCATACACCTATTGTTTCTTGTGTTCTACTGACCATACACCTATTGTTTCTTGTGTTCTACTGACCATACACCTACTTTCTTCTAGTGTTCTACTGACCATACACCTACTTGTTTCTTGTGTTCTACTGACCATACACCTACTTTTTTCTAGTGTTCTGCTGACCATACGACTACTTGTTTCTAGTGTTCTGCTGACCATACGACTACTTGTTTCTTGTGTTCTACTGACCATACACCTACTTGTTTCTTGTGTTCTACTAACCATACACCTTCGCGTTTCTTGTGTTCTACTGACCATACACCTACTTGTTTCTTGTATTCTAATGACCACACACCTTCGTGTTTCTTGTGTTCTACTGACCATACACCTACTTTCTTCTAGTGTTCTATTGACCATACACCTATTGTTTCTTGTGTTCTACTGACCATACACCTACTTTCTTCTAGTGTTCTATTGACCATACACCTATTGTTTCTTGTGTTCTATTGACCATACACCTACTTATTTCTTGTGTTCTCCTGACCATACTTCTACTTTTTTCTAGTGTTCTACTGACCATACGACTACTTGTTTCTTGTGCTCTACTGACCATATATCTATTTCTTTCTTATTCTATACTGACCATTGCCTACTTGTTTCTTGTAGGTTATCAAAATGCTGATTATTGTGGTGTTTCTCTTTTTGGTGTGTTGGGGTCCTCGACTGGTTCTTGAGATTTGCATAATCTACGGCGTGGAACACTTCAACCACTGGATCTATACTGCCCGAATAATTTTTTTCCTGCTACCATTTGTCCACAGCTGCCTGAACCCTATAGTCTACTGTTTTATGAGCACCAAATTCCGTCGATCGATGATGGGATCACTAGAGCTGTGGTGCAGAGGGTCGTCCATGTGTTTCTTGAAAAAACGTGGAAAACATCACCAGATGAGGATGAAAAGTTCTGTTTCAAGAAACGGGACCGTCCGAACAGTATCAACTTACACCTTTACTTCATTCACTACTTCTGCAGCCTGTAGTCCATCTGGTGAAACTACCCAACTTAGAACAACTAACAACGTTGTCAGGTTTTAAGTTGTCATCAAACTACCGATATAAGGACGTGAGGCTTTTTTTCCATACTTTTCATCCAAAGAATCATGTTTTTGTATATGCTAACTTCCACTTCACACACCCCAATTTCAGCAAGATTACCTCTTAGAGAACGTAGTTCCAATCATAAACGTTTATTCTATGTCTTTGTAAAGAATTATCTTATTTATTTTGATTCCAGTGGAAAACAAATTGTATTTGACCAGCAGCTATTCGTTTCATCCTACTGGGTCGTGTTTCTTTCAGCTGTCAATTACTCGTAATTCTGTGAGAGAAAATGTCTGTCATTATGCCATAACGTTTAATCTCCTTTATGTATTCACAGATCAGAGAGTGGTAAGACATTTCTCAAGTGAAATTCGTGGGATGAACAACCTGATAATAAGATGAATAAAGGACATCATTTCGCTCCACCTATTGCCTGTGTCCTCCAAGTCTTGTGACATTTATTGATATCATTAAAACTTGTCAAATAATAAATTCACCTCTTATACACGTGTCATCATTTTCTTCATTGGTTCATAGTTTTTCATGGGCAGTTGAAGCACTCGCCGACTGGTGCAGAGTCTTTTATGACAGCGGTTGAAACATTTACCAATTGACCCGATGTTTTTCATTACAGTAGATGAAACAGTCGCCGATTGGTCCAATGTATTTCATTATAGCAGATGAAACAGTCACCGATTTGTCCAATGTCTTTCATTATAGCAGATGAAACACTCACCGATTGGTCCAATGTCTTTCATTATAGCAGATGAATCAGTCACCGATTGGTCCAATGTCTTCTATGACAGCAGTTGAAACAGTCACCGATTGGTCCAATGTCTTTCATGACAGCAGTTGAAACAGTCACCGATTGGTCCAATGTCTTTCATGACAACAGTTGAAACAGTCACCGATTGGTCCAATGTCTTTCATGACAGCAGTTGAAACACTTAAGAATGTGACTGCAAAAGCTATGACTGTTTCCATCTCACAGAATATGGTAGAGAACTAAATGACAGGTTCTTCAAAAGATACAGGTTATCAAGCGGTTTATTTGGAAGACACATTTATGAATGACTTACAATATCGAAGTACAGAAATTTTGGATATAGAAATAATATAGTGTTATTTCAAATGTAATTCCGGTCGAATATCGGCCAGTGCTAGAAAAATTGGATATTTTAAAAATGGAATATATCTATATCATGTCTTCAGGTATGAAACGATGACCCTGAACAAGAACCTTGTATCTGTAACACATACGACGAAAGTATTTCTGGAGTAATAAATACGATAAAAATATCTGGAGTAATACGTTCGATTAAAGGATCTCTAGATTCATACGTACAACAAAATCAGTGTTGTTGTACGTGGAAACTAATGAATAGATAACACTTCTTATTGTAAGCAACTGAAAAGTTCGTAATTCAATTTCTACGTCTCTAAACAATACGTCACTTCTCTAGTGTATTAAAATTCATCTCGAATTTAGGAGAAACTCCCTGATTTACTTCTAAGTGGGTTGTTTAGAAGAAAACACATTCCTCCTAGGTGAGAGCCAAGGAATTAGTGACAGTGGTAATATTTCTGGTTTACGTCTTTTCTAGTAAGTTGGACGAAAACCGAAATCGAAACGTAGTTCTTGTGAGTCAAAAGAAATCTAAGCTGGATTTGTGAACTTTAATCCACCTGGTGTATGTCCCTACCATAGAGATTTAAAACAAGAATAAATATCTTTATTAAGGTCGTGTTTGTCGCTAAGTGAAGGTTGAAATCTTGTCTTACAACAACAAAGTGTTTCATTCCAACACTACGTGATCTATTAGACAGTTTGTTGTCTGTATTAAAGGTAATACTTTATACTACCTGTTACACTATTAATTTTCTCTGTCGTGTTTCATTATAGGTACTTCACGAGAGAAATCTGGCTTATTTATGTTTCTCGAATAATGTGTTGTATATTGTGTTGTTGTATCATATGATCTGCTGTATATTGTGTTGTATCATATGATATATAACAATATACAATATATATATTGTTATTGTATCACATGATCTACTATATATTGTGTTGTATCATATGATCTATTGATATATTAATACCTTATATTCTGTGTTATAATGATAACACATGATATATTATGATAACACATTTTATGATATGTTAATATAACACAAAGCCAGCTCAGGTGTCTTTATATCATATGATCTGTTGGTACATTAATACGTTATCACAGTCGGTGAATTGTACGTGTTTATTCGAGTGTTATTAGATCATTTAAGATGTTAAACTCTCACTTTTCTGCACGTTTTATTAGAATGTTAATGTCATGTTTTTCGTAGTTCGTGGTATCAAGTATACGTAGTTTTTAAATCAGACTGTATGGATTAAACATTTGAACGTGTTTGAATATTAATCAAGTGGTGGGTAACATACAACTTGTCATCGTGCGAGACGTCACAAAAATCGTACGTAAAATTTGAAGTTTGTGCGTATTGTATTTATAGTAAATAAATTTGAAGTCACATGTCCTTCGAGATGTTACACATGACTGAAGTAGCATTTCCTCGCGTATACTTTTCTTATTTTATGTGTGTTTCGGCTAATGTGTATTTGTTTGTGTATGTTTTGAAAACATTGGAGAAATAACAATTTACCTTAACAGAAATAACAATCGAATTGTACATGAAAAATACGTTTTGTAATAATAGTTTCTTATTATTCAAAAACTTGTTTTAAAGTACAATATCATTGAAAGTTTGTGTATCGACAAAAGGTATTTAATAACAATATATCATATCGTCGTATAAAATTGTCTCTCAAAAAGCCTCTTTTTTTGGGCATTTTTCCCCACAATTTCAACATTAAAGCTAAACCTCTGCGATGTTAATACCGCATTTAAATTCGTATAGTTTACCAAATAATTAGAAAATCTGCAGGTGTTCAAATACAGCACTCGTATAATATCCAAACGCAGTAAACGCGTTGAAAGGATAAAGACACGCGTGAAGAACGTTGAACCGCGTTTTCCTGAATCTATCACTCAAACTTTCAGTATCTCTAGAAATTAACGAATGACAAACGTTTCACTTTGCGCTCAACTTCAAACAAACAAATAATTCTGCCGAGAATTTGTTAGACGTGTGACGTCACCATCAGATTAACGATTTCGTGCTAAAAAAAGCTAACTTCCATTTTGTGTCCATTTTAAATAAAGAAAATGTACGCGATTCTAATAATTTAAGTCTACTTACATTATCTCCAGATTGAAAAAAATCAATAATATTAAAGAAAGTTTAAAAACAAACACGTGTTTTATTCGTTTGCTATATTTTTAATTATCCTATGGTATTAACATCTTAACTTATTTATCTCTTTTCATATCTCCTATCCTGCCAAGATGAGTAATTATAAAAAACGACTTTTGTTGTATATTATATTGATAATGAACCTTTTCAAAATATATGTTTCAAGCATAATATAATTATAAAATATGTTTTGCTAATTTTTAATAACATATTATTGTGTCTTAATAACCACGCGACGTATAACAAAAAACATTTCGCCATTTTAAAATTTTAACATCTGCTCCTGAGCCAGAGCAGTCATACGGTGCCTGACGCCAGCCCCTGAGGGAAGGTGCCAATTTTGTGATTGGCGGTTTGAAAGAGCTCTACTAGTGGATACGAGGGATTACATACAACCAGAGTTGTCTCTGACACTATGAAATACAATTAATATTGGATATAGACTAAATAACGTTTCTGGAATAGCGCTCAAGTGCACTCTGGCAGCGCTGAAACCCCTGTACAGAACTCATCATGTACGAATATTATATGCATATGTATATTATAGCATTTATTAAGATACAGATATTTCTTTAACTGAATGTTCATTAAAGTCTTATTCTACGGTAGCTTTCCAACCTCGATTTTCTTTTCAAAGCGCAAATATCCCATTGGGTAGTTAGCACTGATATAAACAAATCTAACATTATGGATACATTTATTACCATTACTATTTACTTACCCTATAATCACGGTATTATCTGTACCACTAATACTTATTTAACCGGTGAACGATACAGTTATTTTATTTATTTATTCTTATAGCAGAAGAAATCTGTATTGTTTCTTCAATCAGCTACTTAAATATTAAATTATTTCTTGTTAGCTTTGTTTTAACAATATAAAAGAACTGTACATATAAGGTACTTTCCCACATTTTAAATGTTATCAAGAAACAATAACCTTCGAAACTAAAATAGATCTCCCAAACAAGTTTCGCGGTAACTAAAACAAACCAAGAAACTCGGGTATTGACAGAATCTTTATCCAAACCCGATATTCTCACACTCTTCTCTGACACACACTCGATTGTGACATATATAATATTTGTACCAGCAAACAGTCGTTTCCTTGGTGTCATGTTACTGTCAATGTGTCAACGTCGTTGTGTTTTTTTGTGGTCAGTGCCCAGCAGGTCACAATCGAAGATGATCTTGGAATCTTCTTCAGAGACCTGCTGGCGAGGAACAATGTCCATCTCTTGCTGTCGGATGATGATAAAACATCATTCATCTAAATTGTTAAAAAACCAACTCGGAATGAGAAAGTACATTTGAGAATTCAACTGTTTATGAGTTAAACTGTGAATGATATTCGCTACGTTTGTCGAAATCTTCCTGAAGACTGACAGACGAAACGTCAACAAACTAAGAATATATCAAGTCGTTTCATTTGAACAGAAAATTTAATTTATCCCAAATCACTAATAATTCGGCCCGGCATGGCAAAGCGTGTTAAGGCGTGCGACTATTAATCTGCGGGTCGCGGGTTTGCATCCCCGTCGCGCCAAACATGCTTGCCTTTTCAGCCGTGGGGGCGTTATAATGTGACGGTCAATCCCACTATTCGTTGGCAAAAGAGTAGCCCAAGAGTTGGCGGTGGGTGGTGATGACTAGCTGCCTTCCCTCTAGTCTTACACTGCTAAATTAGGGACGGCTAGCACAGATAGCCCTCGAGTAGCTTTGTGCGAAATTTAAAAAAAACAACAAAAAAACACTAATAATTGTTTATCGTGGTTATTTTTTCCCAGTTTCTCTTTATATTTCGTTTGTTGTAACTAAAGCGCTTGGGTTGTTATAACTGAAATATCTGTGCTTTTGTAATGAAAACTCTCTCAGTATTACTGAGTTTTCTAGGTCGACCTATGTCTGACGGAAAGAAATTTGATGAGAAAGATGTTTAACTTCTCAACTGAATTTCTTTTTAGATAGATGTAAACATATATTCTATATAAACCAAACACAGGGAAGTTCGTGAAAAAAATACATATAATGTAACAATTAAAATGTACTATAATTTTTGAGCTTGAAAAATAACATAATTATTTTTAATGTTCTTTTTAACAGTGAACATAACTTCGATTTAAATTTCTCCCTTTGTTTTATGTTTACATTGAGGAATGAAGTGTTTATTAAAATTATAAAAGTATTGCATTAAATAAACCTTTATATATTCCACTTTTATATATTTCTTTGTAGTGTAAAAAGTATTGTGAAATATTATGTGTGGTCAAAGTGTAAGTTGTTTTATTTTAACGGAGAAATAAATAAAGTATTTGTGCTGTCGCTTTTTGTTGCTAGTTATTTATTTACAAACGAATATTGAAAAAAATCCTTAAACGGAAGCCATATTTCTGGTGTCCCTGAAATATTGTCAACAGAATTTACAAACGTGACATATTTCCAGTTAAACCTAATTTATTTACAGCAAATTCATTTAAAGGAAACATATTAGGTTTGAAGATTAGAAATTAATATAATTATGTTCATGATTATTTTACAGATATTTCAAAAACGATGAAAGTTCACCTTACATCAACATAAAAAGTAAATTTTCTTGTCATCAAAAAAGACTTATTTAACCACAGTCGTGTTTTCAATCATGAAACTATCTTTTTAAATTCAATCTCTCAAACGGAACCTCCAGTTTTCTGGGGCTCTCTAGCCTATCTTTAATCGATATTGGAAGTTAAAAATGAGGTTTCCGGAACATGAGAAAATTGAAATAAATCCGAACCAAGTGAGAAGAAAACCATCGATCTCAGTGGAGAAATGCATTAATATTTCTTTTAGGTGAGTATTAACGTATAAATCTCACGTCATATTATTCTGTTACGTTTATTGTGGACTAACATAAAAACTATGTATACCCCAAGAGTGACATATTCTCTTGTTTTCAATTAAACGGACTTGTAGTAAATTGACACATACAAACATTCACTCTGCAATTTATTAAATTGGATTATACGTGATCTTGGAGTGGACTATTTCGAATTCTGGTTATACACACACATATATAAAGCAACATCTCCACCTAAAAAAAGCCGCGAACTACTTGAATACTCATAATCTTCCACACAATGAAAAGTAGTTCTGATTTGCCAATACATGCACACACACAATATGTATATGACAGCTGACAAATAATAATTTTTAGCTTTTAACTGATATATAATAAACCAAAATAAGTTTTGCGAGAGTTAGAAACATAATTTTCTTTTCAGACTCTTCTTATTTTTCAACTGTCAATCAACTGTAGTTATTCAGCGCCATCTATAGACAACAACTGTTTTGAAAGTATTAACCTTTGGCATTTTTGGATGGAGTACCATAATTATTTACTTTTACAACGCACCTATTGCTGAAAGTGTGGAACGTGTTCAACATCATTGCGTCTCGAGCCCTGGACCATATGATCCGCAATCCGGGTCGCTGACCATTACGTCATAGCCAGTCCTGTAAAAAAAAGTAAAATAAAAGTAATAAGAAAAGGGAACTATGAAGAACAAAACATCGTGGAGAAGAAACGAGTTGTAATAAATTCTAACAATTTTGAGTGATATAAGAACATGTTAACAATGTTATAAGAACAAGGGCTACTGTGACGAAGGGTAACAGCGTTAGTAAAGTAGTTTCGAAAAAGGAAACTGATTAAGTAAAACTTTGTTCAAAAGTATACAAATCTGTAAACAATACGCATTCAGGTCCGGCTACTTTGCGTGATGATTGTTTGATATATAATTATTTGTGTGATCTTACTTAAGCCTAAGTGATTCCCTAAGCCTTGTTCTCTGGCGTCAGGTACCACCGGTCTAAATCTCTTTTCCTTCTTTTATTTTTCTACCCAATGTGTCTGTCTGAACTAGAGGAATGGAAACTAGTCAACAGTACCGACAGCCAACGTTTGCGCTGCTTTTGTCTGATATGACTATGGGACTTGACTGTCACCCCTATAGCACACTTGTGAATCCAAAGCGTGTAGTGCCTTTTATAACAACGGTACCTGAAACATAAACCCTTGGATTTACCATGTGAGCACGTTACTGCTAGGTTACGCCAAACCCTTCTTAACGTTTAACAAAATATTGATTTAAATTTATTTTCCCTGCGTATTGGAATATTCATGTACAGAGCACGTGACTACAGAAGTATGCACTTTTTGTACACAACTTTACAGCTAAGATTGAGCTAATGTCGTCAGACCGAAGAGTGGAATTTAATTGTCACTCTTATAACACAAACACAACCCTAAACTGCGGAGCACAAACAAAGGGATCCACAATCTGACATGCTAGTCACTAGGTGTCGCTCAGCCCATTTAATTCAACTATTAATGGTTTGGTTTTTGGAATTTCGCACAAAGCTACTCGAGGGCTATCTGTGCTAGCCGTCCCTAATTTTGCAGTGTAAGACTAGAGGGAAGGCAGCTAGTCATCACCACCCACCGCCAACTCTTGGGCTACTCTTTTACCAACGAATAGTGGGATTGACTGTCACATTATAACGCCCCCACGACTGGGAGGGCGAGCATGTCTGGCGCAACGCGGGCGCGAACCCGCGACCCTCGGATTACGAGTCGCACGCCTTACGCGCTAGGCCATGCCAGGCCTTCAACTATTAATAATTCATATTTAATTCAACTGTTAAGGATTCATAGTCATTTTCATTATAAATGTTTCATACTCAGTTTAACTGTTGAAGATCCACAACTAATTTAATTACAAATAGCCAATTCAAAAGCTCTAATAGTTTAATCTGTCGTGGAATTTAGGTTAAGGATTATGAGTTCGAATCCACATCACTGAACATGGTCGTCCTTTCAGCCGTGGAGACGTCATAATGTTCAGGTCAATTCCAAGATTCGTTGGTAAAAGACTAGATCAAGAGTCGACGGTGAATAATGATAACTAGCTACCTTTCCTCTAGCCTTTCATTGTAAATTAGGGACGACTAGCGCAGATAGCCCTCGTGTAGCTTTGCGCAAAATTGAAAAACAAACAAATCTGTGTTAGTCTGAATATGCTGTGTCTAGCTTGCAAAGGTTATTTCTACTTCCGAACAAGAAAGAGAATTTGAAGAAAAGCATCACATTATTTTCCATCAGGTAAGATCATTTGCTCTCTTTCGTTTTTCATTCAGTGCTTATGTAACAATTCAGCGAAACTTGGGGAAAGGGGGAGATAAGATACTGACCCTTCTCCTTCCATCCAAACCACAACATAAACCGACAAGTGAAAAGATATGACAGGTGCATCATAAGTAGACCTCTTCACGCTATCACTGACAAAACAGATCTCGGGTCGTATTATCCGCTTCACCAGAATCGTTACTATTTGAACAATGCGCTAGAGTAAATTCTTTAACATATGGGTCCACATGTTATTATCTCTAACCAAACTGACTCACGGCTGGTATAAAAAATAAATACATCGTCAAATATCAGTTATTTGGTTTACTTATTTTCCTCTTCGCCTTGTTACGCAAGAAGTTAAATTCGCAAAAACACTGTTTCCTGGAAAAGTGGCTGCGAAGGAAGTGTGTTACACACACACAGACTCGTCGTGTGTCTTCGAAATAGATAAATCTTTATAAAGAAAGAATAACTCCCATCGTTGTTGTGTCAGAGCTAAGCTGCACAACAGGATATTTACGCTCTATCCAGTGAAAGGAATCAAACCTCGGATTTTGGCATTGTAAGCCCCTCAAAAACTAGTTCAATCTATATTATAGAGATGGTAGATATCTTGATATGTGGAAAATAAATTCGATATAGTGACGATAAAAAGAACACCTGCTCAGAGCACACCTGCTCACCCGTGATTCATCGATACGTTTGAGGGTTTAAAGTGCTAAAATTGGGCAGCCTGTTGTAGTTTTTTTTTTCTGCTTAGCTATAACCAAACAGATGTTATTATTAATATTATTTACAAAACGAAAATATTCAAACAATGCTATTCTTTATTTATTCCAATTCAAGCTGAGAAATAAACAAGCAAAAATTGTCGTAATGTAACAACAATCTTTCTAGGCTTCAACAAAGGGCGGTAAATAGGTTTTCTTAACATCTCACGGTTAACTTATACTGGGCATGCTTGGCTTACTTGTAAGCATAGTTGGAATTCATTAAATAGTTTGCAAATGGATAACGTTACACGATTTCATGCAGCCAGTCACCGAGTTTATGATTCCATTGTAAGGCTCAAAGAAATGGGAACGATTGCAGCGCCCTCTCTAAGGTATTAAACATAACTTATTTTAGTGGTACGTTTGAGTTTTTGCGTGTGTGGGGGTTGTATTATACACCTTATTAAACACGAGGACGTCGATCCTGGTGTGGTTAGAGGTTGGCTTGAAGGGGTGAAATGCATATTTTTGATCTATCAGTATTTTGTCATATATCAATTCTTTGTATATGAGAATGTTAACTTTCGATGCCTCATGTTGTACGTTGCATTTTGTTCTATGAATGATATCTTCTACAATCCAGTGTGGAACGTTTTGTACACATTTTACTCACTGATTTAAAAAATAATAATTATAAGTGTTTACGTTAATATATTTCTGCGTATGTAATGATGAGCAAAATGTTTATTTTTTAGAAATGATTATTTCTTCTTGTTTCTCACCCCAGTTTATTCCTTGGATGACGCCTCTGATTATATACAGTATATATAATGTCGTTCCTCTAAAATTAACACATGAGTTGAATTTGATGTTGGTTTATTTTTAACTTTTGTTTAAGTATTACAATGAAAAGGAATGAAATCATGCTTGAAAATTATTTGTATTTATACCAAAGTTGCTAAGGGTATCTGTCGTTGTTCCTAATTTTGAACTATTGACCAAAGGAAGGCAGAAATAGCAATACTCTACTCTTAAAGTGTCACTCTTAAAGGGCGTGGATACTTTAAGGTGTCACACAGGTTCGAACCTGAATTCTTAGGTCCGAAATTCATAGTTCTACGTTACAGGAGCAATCCACGCCCCTGTATTTCAGAATGCAATATATCCAATGAAACTTTTTATTTACAGTATTCCAGTAACTGTTTCAAGAAAAAAAAAATTTGAAAGTTAGTTTAAATACATGTAAACGTAGGATTGCATATGCACCCTGTTAAAAAATGTATTTTACATTGCTCGGCCACGACAGGTAGGAAATTCTTTGATTTATTTTTATGTATAACTAAATATAAAAACAAACAAAATGAACTTACACACCAGAGTCGGATGTGTTTTTGCGTCGAAACATGATATTTATAACATTTAAACCTTAATATTAAATATTTCATTATCTAACACGCATGTTTCATATAACAAACATCGTGAAATAACATTTGAAAACAGTCTGTACTGATGTTACACTACTATAGTTTATTTTTAACAATGACTACAACACGAAATTTTACAATACATACAATAGATGTCAGCACCAATTGAGTTTAGTTCTAATGGCTTTCAAACTAACCGAGTGTAGGTTTGGTTTGGTTTGTTTTGAATTTCGCGCAAAGCTACATGAGGACTATCTGCGCTAGCCGTCCCTAGTTTAGCAGTGTAAGATTAGAGGGAAAACAGCTAGTCATCACCACCCACAGCCAACTCTTGGGCTACTCAATTACTAATGAATAGTGGTGGGATTGACTGTCACTTTATAACGCCCCCACGGCTGAAAGGGCGAGCATGATTGATGCGATCGGGATTCGAACCCGCGATCCTCGAATTACGAGTCGAACGCCTTAACCCACCTGGCCATGCCGGGCCAACTTTTACTTAAATTATCGAGGTGTAGTGGTCTTTAAGGTAGACTCGGTCTGTTATATTTTAAAAGTGAACGGATAATAGTAAACTGGCATTGCTTTACACCGAGAAAACTGACTGAAAACCTTAAGGCCTAGCGTACGTATATATAAATATACTAACCAAAATGCTAAATAATATCTTCCATAATAATCTTACAAACATCGTACTTAATTACATCGATGAGAGCGTGCTAATCTTCCGGGCATTTAATGTTAAAATTCGTGGTTAAATTTCCCTTGGTAGAACAGGGCCCGGCATGGCCAAGCGCGTTAAGGCGTGCGACTCGTAATCCGAGGGTCGCGGGTTCGCATCCCCGTCGCGCCAAACATGCTCGCCCTTTCAGCGTGGGGGCGTTATTAATGTGACGGTCAATCCCACTATTCGTTGGTAAAAGAGTAGCCCAAGAGTTGGCGATGGGTGGTGATGACTAGCTGCCTTCCCTCTAGTCTTACACTGCTAAATTAGGGACGGCTAGCACAGATAGCCCTCGAGTAGCTTTGTGCGAAATTCCAAAAAACAAAACAAACCCTTAGTAGAACAACCGAAGATACTTCTAAGTACGTTAGGTTCGCGCAAAGAAGAGAGGTTTCAGGTTTGTTTATAACTACAACGTCCGGTTGAGACTGTTATTTTTTAAATAATCAATAAAAACGAAATATAAAAATTCAAAACAGGAGATAAATATAAAAGATCTGTTTGGTAATAACAACCAATCGATCTGGCTTTTATATCTAATTATGGTTTGCACGACCTCTTAGCTGAAACACAGTAACGTATCAGGCTTCAAGGTTACATCACGTGGCTCCAACCTTAGAACAACTGAACCAAAGTGCTGGTTTAACATTAGATGTGTTAATGGTTCCTGAGAAGCTAGCCTCCAATACTCGGATATTAAGAGTGATGTCATGTGTACGGTAAATAGTTTTCATTTGCTTTTAATAAATTGTGTCATTATTGGTAAAAAATAAATCTCAGCAATGGCATCGTCGAATATTAGATGTGTTTGTTTGTTTGTTGTTAAGCGCTAAAGTTATATAATGGGCTGTCTGTGCTCTTCCACTACGCTTACCAAAACTCGGATTTTTGTTTTTAGCCTTAAGACTTATTTATTACTGAGCAGCTAGAAGAGGGGAAATCTGTTTTCAGGAATGACAAAGAAATTGTTTGTTTGTTTTGGAGCAAACCTTCGCTGTGCTCACAGTATGGACTGAAGCCTAATGTTTCACGTTATAATCCTTCTGGCTTATCACTGATCCACCAGGGGGTAGAAGTAAACTGATTTATGTCCATGTGTTTGGGGAGTGTACAACAAACTCTTCTATGTTAGTCTTATGGTTTAAACGGCTGTGTCAGAGATCTCTAGCTTCAGATACGACTGGCTCGAATTTTGAACTGCTGAGTTGGCTAAACGACTAGGTCAGAGACCCCTAGGTTCAGGTATAGCCGTCCTTAATTTTGAACTGGTGAGCTGACTAAACGACTTGGTCAGAGACCCCTAGGTTCACGTATATCCGTACCTAATTTTAAACTGGTGAGTTCACTAAACGACTAGGTAAGGACCCCTAGGTTCACGTATAGCCGTCCCTAATTTTGAACTGGTGAGTTCACTAAATGACTAGGTAAGGACTCCTAGGTTCACGTATAGCCGTCCCTAATTTTGAACTGGTGAACAGAGGGAAAGCAGCTAGCCAGCAGCACCCACTGCCACAAGGACCTTGTCCAGCTCTGTGAGCCGCATAAAGCATGGACTACAACCTTATATGTGCGACACATGTTCAACAACGTCACGTCTCGAACCATAGACCCTTAAATATGCAATTTAAAATGATCACAACTAGACTACCTCGAAGATAGAAGAATGCAGTGTCACAAATGCGTAAAATATTATCTTAAGTGAAATATGCTTCGTTTTAATTTTCCGAACGATCTGAGAATAATAAGAATGTAAAAAAACATAAAACAAACAAATGTTAATAAACTTAAGTATCACAAACTGTATGTCGGGAGTGAAAAATCAAAGAAACATTTGTCAATATTTTTAAAGTCACGAGATTCCAAAGTTACTCAACACTGGTACGTACACTGCTGGCCCAAATCTTAAGGCCAATGAACATAAAGAAAAAATATACATTTTTCGTTGTTAGACGCAACCACTTAGTTGAGTAGAGCTTCGAAAGATGACAATAAGAAAAGGAAAAATAAAAAACTTTTTTAGCATTTAATAGGAAAAATGTGAACGCTATGAAATTAGCCTAAATACTAGCTGGTCAAAAGTTTAAGACCATACTGAAACGAAGCGTTAATCGGTAAACACGAAACGAAATTTAGTCATTTGTGTTCAAGCATTAGCGTTATCAACATCTCCCACTGAAATCTCCTGTGTTACATTGGGTAAAGACATGGCAAAGGCTAAAAAGTTGACAGAGTTTGAACGTGGCAGAATTGTCGAGCTGCAAAAGCAAGGTCTCTCTCAACGTGCCATCGCTGGTGAGATTGGGCACAGTAAAACTGCTGTTGCAAATTTTTTAAAAGACCCTGAGGGATACGGAACGAGAATTTCAAGTGGTCGTCCCAAGAAAATTTCGCTGGCGTTGAGCAGGAGGATTCGAGGGGTTGTCCGGCAAGACACCAGCCGATCGTCGAACCAGATTAAGGCCCTTACGGACGCAGAATGCAGCTCAAGAAC
The DNA here is from genome assembly GCF_004210375.1 of Tachypleus tridentatus. Classification (NCBI taxonomy): domain Eukaryota; kingdom Metazoa; phylum Arthropoda; class Merostomata; order Xiphosura; family Limulidae; genus Tachypleus; species Tachypleus tridentatus. Next base: position 118,951,726 of record NC_134837.1, read on the forward strand.
AATAAGACAGTATCTACGAGAGAAAGACTTTAAAAACCGTAAACGTCTTCAAAGGCCACGCCTCCTTTCACACCACGAAACAGCTCGGTTAAACTTTGCTGAGAAGCACCAAACATGGGGCGTAGAAATATGGAAGAAGGTTTTGTTCTCTGAGGAGAAAATTTAACCTGGATGGTCCAGATGGCTTCCAACGTTACTGGCACGATAAGGATATCCCACCGGAGACATTTTCTACACGACACAGTGGAGGAGGTTCCATCACGTTTTCTCCTTCCATGGAACAATGGAGCTTCAGGTCACGCAGTGCGTCAAACAGCAGCTGGCTACATTGGCATGTTGGAGAGAGCATCCTTATTGACTGAAGGCCTTCGCTTGTGTGGAAATGATTGGATCTTTTAGCAGAATAACGCTGCAATTCACAATGCCCGCAGGACAGAGGACCTTTTCCTGGCGAATAACGTGATTCTTTTGGACCATCCAGCGTGTTCGCCCGAACTGAATGAACCCCATTAAAAATGTTTGGGGATGGATGGCAAGGGAAGTCTATAGAAATGGACGTCAATGCTAAACAGTGCATGATCTTCATGAAGCCATCTTCACCACTTGGAATGACATTCCAACCAGCCTTCTGCAAACGCTTAAATCGACCATGCCAAAGCGAATGTTTGCAGTTATTTGCAATGACGGCCGTGTAACTCACTACTGAGACCTCTTGTTGGGCATTTTGTACCATGTTTAGGACTTCTTTTTGGTATGGTCTTACACTTTTGACCAGCTAGTATTTAGGCTAATTTCATAGTGTTCACATTTTCCTTATTAAATGCTAAAAAGTTTTTTTATTTTTATTTTCCCCCCTTTTCTTGTTTTCATCTTTCGAAGCTCTACTTAAATAAGTGGTTGAGTCTAACAACGCAAAACGCATCTTTTTTCTTTATGCTCATTGGCCTTAAGATTTTGGCCACAGTGTAGATATTCAATATTTTGTCATGTGCACTGTAAGTATCTCGCTCAGGTTAAAACCACAAGAAAAATAGTTTGCAAACGACAATGAAATCTAATAATGAAGTTACCACAACTTTTAGGTTATGAGGTCATGACATTTTAGTGATATAAGGTCACTTTCTCTAAATTTTTGGTCTGAGCCATGAATCTCGTTTATTATCACGAGAATATAGCTGCTATAGCAACAGATCTTGAGTGTGTATGTTCTAAGTAAATATTAAAAGATACTAGATAAATATTTTTATCTTTACTTCGATGTCTCTTCAGTGAGCTTAAGGGCTAAAATCCTGAGTTTGATTCCTGCAATAGGTAAAACATAGCCCATTATGCAGATTTGAGTTTAAGAATCAATAAATATAGATAGTATTTCTTTTGTTCAAAGCGTTCTATTCATCTGACATAAATCAGGTTTATCGTCGGTAACTTGGTTTTGTTTATTGTTTTCAACATCTTTGATGCGCTGTGTTTATTGTTTTCAACATCTTTGATGCGTTGTGTTTATTGTTTTGAACCAGTTAATTTTATGAAGCAATTTATGTTTGTAACCTTCTTCCGAATTCGAATTTCGACTTTTTTTTTTTTAATACATACAAAAGTATAATTGCAAAGGAGGCCCGGCACGGCTAATGGTTAAGACATTCGACTCGTTATCCGATGGTCGCAGGTTCCAATCCCTGTCAAACCAAACATGCTCGCACTTTCAGCCGTGGGAGGAGCGTAATAATATGATGGCCAATCTCACTATTTGTTGGTTAAAAGAGTACCCCAAATGTTGGCGGTGAGTGGTGATGACTCGCTGCTTTCCCTCTAGTCTGCTAAATTAGGGACGTCTAGCGCAGATAGTCCTCATGTAGCTTTGCGCGAAATTCAAAACAAATAATTACAGTAGAAAATTTTTTAAAATAAAAAAACAGGTAGGGATCAATGTATACGTCATCCAGCTAGCTTTAGTAATATATATAGTTTTAATGCTACAAGAAGTACAGAAACAATAAAGTAAAAACTACAAAAACCGAGTTGCTTAATATTTAAAAAATTGCCCCTATTTTGGCATGTCATTATAATAGTGTTAGCCTGAGTCAAAGTAGGCCGTAAAATCACATTAAATAACGTATGGCCGTCGATGTCGTACGAGTGACAATAAAATCAGTCCAAGAACAGTAGTGCAAAAGTTAACGGATGATTCTTTTTTTTTTCTATCAGTTCATAATTATAGACATCTAGTGCATATAATTCTTGTGTAGCTTTGTGCAAGTGTCACAAACAAACTATATAGATTTCTGACACGTATATATTTTGAAAGTGTATATAATATAAAGTTATTTCTTCTGAACATGGCGGTTTATGGTATATCTTCGTTCTTTTTTTAGGAAATTCCCTGCTGTAATACAAGTTCCATATTTTATTCGTCTCTTAGTTTTCATTTCTGGAATTTCTTTGGTCGTCGTTCTTACTTTGAACTCCAGTTTTAGAGACAATCATCGGAAAGACAGTGAAAACTTTAAGACTCAGTACTTGTCGGGCTACCTTAATTCTGGCAAGCCCTCAACAAACGAACATTATTCATCGCTTAGTAACCAGGAAAAGCAAAGTTCCGAACCTAAACTGACTTGGACCGAACCACCAAATAACTATAATTATTCTACAAGTAACGGCTCTTCTTTACACCAGTTTCACAATAGGCGGCAACAAGAGATTTTATTTTTTCGCAATGGTCAGCCTCGTGATCACGTGATCACCAATAATATCTTACTATGTGGTGCCAACGAAGGGTCAACTTTCCTTCTACTAGTTCTAGTGGTCAGTAGGCCCCTTAACACGAACGCTAGAAATGCTATTCGAGAGACATGGGGCAGGGATCTAAGGGCTAACGGGGCAAAGTTGGGCTTTGTGTTAGGCTTTCCCACTGTGGATGGTCTTCAGAGGAAGCTTCTTCAAGAAAACTCTGTCCACCACGACTTGATTCAGGGGAACTTTCTGGACACCTACTTCAATCTCTCCACAAAAACCCTTTCCTTGCTCAGATGGGTGTCACTTTTCTGTTCAAAGGTAAAGTTCGTTCTGAAAGCCGATGACGACGTGTTCGTCAACAGCAGGGCTTTGCTGAAAGTGGTGAAAACGCGAAATGACACCCGTACCATCCTTGGACTGCTGGCTCACAAGTGGTCTCCCCATCGGAATAAAAAGAGTAAGTGGTACGTGCCCCCAGAGATTTACCCACACAAGTACTACCCAGATTTCCTGGCTGGTCCAGCGTATCTAATTTCCGGAGATGCTACATCGCTGCTCTATGCTTCTAGGGAACACACCGTATTTTTTTACTTGGAAGACGTTTATGCGACTGGAATATTGGCAGAGAAAGCAGGAGTTCGCCGCCTTGGTCTCTCAGGGTTGAACAATGTTCGCCAAACTCTCGAAGACGTCATATCTCAGACAGCAATAACTAGCCACGGTCACAGCCCTCGATCGCTCCGAAACTTGTGGAAATTGGTTCTTCATAGGACAGGCTCTTCAACAAAAACAATTAAACACACATCAACATAGCAACAATAACAACATTGTCAATTGGCCTTAACAAGGAGAAATAACAGTTAGGATAATATAGGTTATTTCAAGATGAGTAGCCATACCTTTTTAAACACGTTTCAATTGATGTCATTTGAGTTTCCTAATAATATTAAAACTGTACAGTGTACCTTAGTGCTACGTGTAATAACCTGGTATCACGTGTTAAACTGGTTGTATTTGAAATAAAATCTTAATTTTAACTTCATATTAAACCGACAAAACACATTAATCCAACAGGAATGTTTTTTTGTTTTTTTTAATTAGCACAAAGCTACACGAGGGCTATCTGCACTAGCTGGCCCTTATTTAGTAGTGTAAGACTAGAGGGAAGACAGCTAGTCATCACCACCCACCGCCAACTCTTGGGCTACTCTTTACCAATGAATAGTGGGATTGACCGTCATATTATAACGCCCCCACAGCTGAAAGGACGAACATGTTTGGTGCGACAGGGATACAACAGTAATAATAACATTTTTGAAATTGCTAACCCACGCTATATAAACAAATCTACATAACTGTATGTTTAAAGTGTGATTCTTTCTTCGCATTCATTAAATTTCGACATAGAAAATTTGTTTACTATCGCACTGCTAGAGCAACTTGAGTTAATGTGCTTTTACTATCAATCTGATGGTTCATGGTTCATGTTCCGTTGCTGTAAATAAAAAAATCTATCCTTTACTTTGCAGCTGGCGGGAGGCGGGGTGCGCTATAGAAGTCAACTCCAACTATTTGGTCCAACAATATATATCCATATGACGGTGGCGCCTTCCATCTAGTCATAGTCAGGGAGAGCAATGCGCGAAAATTCTGAGGCGTAATACTAATAAAATTCAGAGAATCTCAGATGTAGCAGTGATACATTTGACCAGTTCATAGACTCTCTCAATAAAAAAAGACAGTGAAACGGGCGTTACGGAAACTGAAAGCAGTATATATTTTTTACAGAAATTGGATATATAATTTTCTCTCAAACATATGTAAAACAAATAAAGTAAAAAATCCCAGATTACTAAGCAGTGAAAGATCGTACACAAACAATGTTCGGACTTTCAAATAACTCTAACTAACCTAGAAGGATCGTAAGGGTCCGAAGATCGAGCTGCAACATGTTGAAGAAATAATTTACACTTTAAGTTGTGTCAGACCACCACCCCACAAGCACACCTACAGAAGTTCAGGGTCAACATTAACTATTGAACTCGGTAAGCTGAGTCCTAAGTCATCAGTGGTGTTTGTATACACGAGACACGTATACACGTCCAAGTATAACAGTACATAGGAGTCAAGAGTCCAAGTGTAACAGTGCACAGGAGACTGGAGACCAAGTACAACAGTACACAGGAGATAGGAGTCCAAGCATAACAGTAGACAGAAGACAGGAGTCCAAGTGTAACAGTACACAGGAATCCAAGTATGACAATACACAGAAGACATAAGTTCAAGTATAACATTACACGGGAAACAGAAGTCCAAGTGTAACAGAGTGCATGAACAACAGGATTATTAATTAATTCTTAAGAGGTAAACATTTGTTATCCAGTAAATCACAGATTGTAGCTTAAATAATGAAATATTTAAACCATGAATCCGACCTGATATGAAATATTAACTTAGTCTTGCAGTAAAAATTAATGAGAATTGTCTAGATCAGTGTAATGGTTTTCAATAATCCAACGTATTGTATAAATAATTCATACCCAATTAAAAGCTTTGGTTTTCATAAAATAGACTACGCACGATACACGATATAAAATGTATGAACAAACAGTTACTGAACACTTTCAAAGATCTTGCTGTTAGTTGCGTGTATACTGGAGATGGGATTAAATTTGTGACTCGTGGCTGTTTATTGGTCCATGAATTCAGTAAAATATGTTGTCTATATTCACTATTAGTCCATGAATTCAGTAAAATATGTTGTCTATAATCATTATTAGTCAATGAATTTAGTAATATATATGTTGTCTATAATCACAATTAATCCATGAATTCAGTAAAATATGTTGTCTATAATCACTATTAGTCCATGAATTCAGTAAAATATGTTGTCTATAATCATTATTAGTCTATGAATTCAGTAAAATATGTTGTCTATAATCCCTATTAGTCTATGAATTCAGTAAAATATGTTGTCTATAATCACTATTAATCCATGAATTCAGTAAAATATGTTGTCTATAATCACTATTAGACAATGAATTTAGTAAAATATGTTGTCTATAATCACTATTAGTCTATGAATTCAGTAAAATATGTTGTCTATAATCACTATTAGTCCATGAATTTAGTAAAATATGTTGTCTATAATCATTATTAGTCTATGAATTCAGTAAAATATGTTGTCTATAATCCCTATTAGTCTATGAATTCAGTAAAATATGTTGTCTATAATCATTATTAGTCTATGAATTCAGTAAAATATGTTGTCTATAATCACTATTAGTCTATGAATTCAGTAAAATATGTTGTCTATAATCACTATTAGACAATGAATTTAGTAAAATATGTTGTCTATAATCATTATTAGTCAGATTATTAGTCTATGAATTGAGTAAAATATGTTGTCTATAATCACTATTAGTCTATAAATTCGGTAAAATATGTTGTCTATAATCACTATTAGTCTATGAATTCAGTAAAATATGTTGTCTATAATCACTATTAGTCCATGAATTCAGTAAAATATGTTGTCTATAATCATTATTAGTCTATGAATTCAGTAAAATATCTTGTTTATAATCCCTATTAGTCTATGAATTCTGTAAAAGATGTTGTCTATAATCATTATTAGTCTGTGAATTCAGTAAAATATGTTGTCTATAATCACTATTTGTATTATTTTGTAACTTCTAAAAACCTTTTTTCCAGTAGTATAAAACAAACTACCTTGAAAAGTGAAAGATCAACAAATTTAATTAATTGCATCAATTCGAGTTGTAGAAAATAAAAATTAGAAAGTTTTTATAGAAAATGATTGTGTAGTTAGGCTGATTAACTTCCACTTAGAACTGTGTGAGTAAGTAAAGAAGATAAGTAAGAAACACTCTGAGAGTTTATATTATATCTTTCTAGGTATAACTAATGTTGTTAAACAACGTCACTGGCCCCCAGTTTAATTTTCTTTGACATAAATGTCAGATGGCTAACCATACAATATATTATGCTATTGGAGTTCGTTTTCAAGGGTGCTAATTTGGCACTGTTGAGTTTGCAATCCAGTGAATGATCAGAAAATCTTTTTTCAAATAAGACTTGTGGTCATCTTGTCCAGTCTGGTGTGTCACCGTAAAAATGTGGTTGGAACTGGTCATGATTTTCACACTCCTCGTATTTGGATACATTGTGCACGAGAACATTCAGCCACGTGTGATTTGACCAATTCATGTGTTATTGACGTCACTCTAGACTGGTTAATTGTGATGGTGAGTTGGAGAAGAACATACCATTGGTCACCTGTCATAAAGAATAATTTATTTAACCTCTTATTGCCCCAAACTGTTGGAAAGCTGAGTACATTTAGTTGGCTTGAGCTCATATCGTCATATAGCAATAATCTTTTGAAGAGTTATTGAGAATAGTAGTTCCCTCCAGGTTCCTGGTCTGAAGGGTTTTCAACAATGGTGTGTCCTCTCCATAGTTCTGGTGTGAAGGGATTATGCACAGTGGTCTGTTCTCCCTAGGTTGATGGATGAAGGGGGCTATTCACAGTAGTCTGTTCTCTAGGGGTTGCTGGTCTTAAAAGAAATTGACATCCTGCTAACCATGCTTATTGTTTATTATATTACAAAGTATACAATGTAAACTCTACTATGTTTCATTATCTATCTGGATCTCTACACATAAGTGTGAGTCAGTTTCGTTGTATATGTGATAATGGTTACTTTTGCATGTAAAGTACCCCCCCCACACACACACATAAAAACCAAACTAACAAGAGCTACAACAAACTTTTCTCATTATTTGTATTTGTCCTTTAATAATGTTAAACGTCATATAATTTCTTCGTAGTTTACAAGTATATAAGTTGCCATAGCAACTTAACAAACACATTGTAATGCATTGTACTTATTGTTACATTTTCTATATATCGTGTAATCATCATATTTCAAAATTTGGATGTATGAATTAAACATACACGCAAAGCACGCAATTTTATAATTTAGTATTTATAATTAGTTGTTTTTATTAATTTTAGGAGATACATAGATTTACTTCTCAGTATATGAAATAAGAAAATTAAACCGACCATTGGACACTGAGTACTTTTGAAGGTTTGTATTAATGAGTGCTTTCAGCCTCGTCAGTGCAATAGTAGAGTTTGTTTTCGGTAAAAACGTTAATTTATTACACTGTTATAAAGTTGCAGATCTTGTACACGGTTTCAAAGTCACTAAAACAAACAGTGTTGATAATTAAAAGCCGCCCCCCCGCTAGTAAAGCGGTATGTCTCCGGATTTACAACGCTAAAATCAGGTGTTCGATTCCTCTCGGTGGGCTGAGCAGATAGCCCGATGTGGCTTTGCTATAAGAAAAACACACACACTGATAATTAAACGGTATAATACTTTGTTGTGTGACGTCATAATAATTTTACTGTAACGCTGAAATTGCTTACTTGAGATTCCTACTGCTCTAAGTTACAGAGTACATTCATCTTGGTTTAAGAACATGGAGCTCGGGCCCTAAAGGTATTAGACATTTGTTAAGGAGGAATCCCTGAAATTCGTTCCTTTTATTTTCTGTGATGTAAGAGAAAAGAAATTTTTGTACCAGTGAAAACACTGTCTTAAAACTTGTGTGAGATCACAGGTATGGAGCAGTTACGTGCTATACACAACATATAACCACTAGAAAACTTGGAGATTCTCCAAAAAGGTATTTTTTACGCGTAGCCAAGTCACGTACATCTCTGTAAAGATACATGAAATAATTAGTATTTGCCGTATAATGTACGGCACAACATTGTGAAAGGAGTTGAATTTTGGAGCAGTATATATGTTAAGCGAGTGAAGGCAAAAAACATACTAAAAGTTGGCGATAGGCGATGTTTACTAAATGCCTTTCCTCTGGCTATCGGTTCATAATCAAGGAACGGTTGTCACGTGTCTCTTGTGTATCTTTGCGTAAAATTAAATAAATATCAACTTCAGGGTGCCGTTTGTTACAGATTCAAAATACGATTGATTATTTTGCTTTTGACTTTATCAATTGTAGACGTCACGATAACTTCTAACTAAATAAACTATTCCAAGTTATGTGAAATGTCGCGTGATTCTTAATCGCTTTTGAACCATTTACTTTGCAAATAACAATTGCAGTAGCAAATCAAATCACCAACCAACAAGAGAAAACAAACAGTTATGGGTCTAAAAGTTGTACACACGCAACTGTGACATTAATATCCTCAAACCATATATATATATATTCAGTTTTGAAACGTACTTGTTTGTAATATGAAATACGATAAAGTGCATAATTCATACAATTGGTTTATTCAACTAAAACGTTTCTCGTTTTGAAGTTCCCCTGGTGGTTCCACTTCTCAGATCAGCATGTACCTTGAAGGAGAGACAGTGGATTGTTTGTTTGTTTTTTGAATTTCGCGCAAAGCTACAAGAGGGCTATCTGCGCTAGCCGTCCCTAATTTAACAGGATAAGACTAGAGGAAAGGCAACTAGTCATCACCACCCACCACCAACTCTTGGGCTACTATTTTACCAATGAATAGTGGGATTGATCATGACTTTATAACGACCCCTTGGCTGAAAGGGCGAGCATGTTTGGAGAGGTAGTGGAACTGGCGTTTTTGTTTAGTTTTTGTTAATTAGTTTATAGTAGCAAAACTGAGTGTGACCTGTGCTGTGACTTCAGTGAGCTGTGAATCCATGTGCGTCTTCACAGCAATGCTCGTTCCTTTACCTGTAATAATGTCACCCCTCCCTATATCTTAGTGTGTGACGAGTTAAGTTTCGGTATTAAACGGATTAGCTAGGAACAATCCAAATATATTGAAATGTTACGCAAGTTAGAAATCAAAACTGTTTTTTAAGGTTCAAATCCATCATGTTGTTAACTACTTTAGATAGAGATGTTGGAACTTACAACACCCTCCTTTCAGTTTCCTTTCTTTCTTTTCTTAGGAGAACGTAGCCCAGTACTCACATATAAGACGAATGACACGAACCATTTTGGAGTTGAGCCTGGGCCTCCCCTTTCCCCCAGTCAGTAGATTTTTTTTAGATTTCAACGATGTCAGATGATATTCTGAGAGAAAGAAGGTTTCCACCCCCTCCCCAACAGCTACATCCCTATGATATGATATATTTAAGAACAAGTAAAAACATTATAAATACTAATAATTGCCGTTACTCACTCTTTTCTTTATCTTTTGTGTTTTTTCTATTCCTTTGTCCTCACAAAACCAAAATTGCTTATAATTAGTGCCCCCCGTAAACCTCGCTGGGTCTGGCATGACATGGTAGTTAAGGCACGTGATTCACAGACTGAGGATCACGGGCTCGAATCTTATCACCGAACGTACTCGCCTTTTCAGCTGTGGGGGCGTTATTATGTGACGCTCAGTCTCACTATTCGTTGTTAAAAGAGTAGCTCAAGAGATGGCGGTAGTTAATGTTGACTTTCCTCTATTCTATCTATTCTATTTTAAATTATGGACGACTAGCGCTCGAGTAGTTCTGCGCGTTTGTTTTTTTAAATTTCGCGCAGAGCTACTTAAATGTTATCAGCACTAGCCGTCCCTAATTTAGCAGTGTAAGACTAGAGGGATGGCAGGTAGTCAGCACCACCCACCGCCAACTCTTGGGCTACTCTTTTACTAACGAATAGTGGGATTAACTGTCACATTATAACGCCCCTACGACTGAGAGGGCGAGTATGTTTGGTGTGACAGGGATTCGAACCCATGACCCTTGGATTACGAGTCGAGTGCCTTAACTACCTGGTCATGCCGGGCTTCGTATATTGGATAAACTAATTTACCGAGAGGGAAAAAGAGGTCAGATGTTCCTTACCTTATCAGGTCTACAAAGACCTAAAGCCCGATAAAGTGGAGCTGCAGCTTAAAAATATATGTATTATGGCTATTTAGTATGAATTAAGTAAGTATAGCATTAGACACAATGTTTGTAGTCCTGAGTATTGTATTATTGTAATTTTATCGTGAACATTAATAATATTTTAAAATTCATGTTAATTTTAATACTCTTTTTAATTAGGTTTTGATTTTAAACGTTTGCAGCAGGGTAAATTATTCTATCATCGAAGGTGATAAAATAAAATTGAAGAAAACAAAATGTATATATTTTATTTAGGTTTATTACTTTTCAGAAGAAAAAAATCGTTTTCCGGTTTTATAGTTTTAACTTTTATACTAAAGAGTGATGTAATGTTAGGAAAGCGATGAAATAGTAAAGAGTTTGGTAAATGAGAAAGGATTAGAGCGTTCTTTACATCATGAATATTCAAATGGAATTGAAAGTACCTTGGATTAAAGTTTTTTTTTATTATGAAGAACAGTTTATTTCCGATACACTGTTAATCATTTTAATCAACTTTCCCTCCGACCAGCACTTCATGTTGAGAGATTCATAGTATAGAATAATTCATGTTCGTTGTTTTCTTTTGTTTTGAGTTAAGCACAAAGCTACACATCGAGCTGTCTGTTCTCTGCGCACCACAGGTATCGAAACCCGGTTTTAGCGTTGTAAGTCCGCAGACACACCGTTGAGCCACTGAGGGGCATTCATGTTCGTAAGCAGGAGTAGTTGTAATTTGGTTATTAACTTATTATAAGGTTCAAAGCTCGAATAATGATACCACTGGTCTGGCATGGCCAAGTAGTTAGGGTGCTTAACTCGTAATCTGAGGGTCGCGGGTTCGAATATCCCTCACACCAAACATGCTGCCCTTTCATTCGTGGGGCGATATAATATCACGGTCAATCCCACTGTTCTTTGGTAAAAGAGTAGCCCAAGAGTTGGCGGTGGGTGGTGATGACTAGCTGCCTTCCCTCTAGTCTTACACTGCTAAATTGGGGGCAGATAGCCATCATATAGCTTTGCGTGAAATTCAGAAAAAATAAATGATATTATTGAATACAGTTAATGGCTGGCTTTCTTCCCTTTGATTATCAGTTCAAAATCATAAACAGCCATACTTGAAGAAAGGATGTCATCTGATTTTTTTAACCACTGTTTAATTTAAACATTCCAATTTCATTTATATCTTCGTTTATTAAGCTTACACACATTTTATGAAATAAGTAAATTTCGAACCTTCGTAACTTCAAGTAATACATGAAATATTACAATCATCATCAGCGTTTCTGGTAGTGTTGAAGCAAAATTGTGTTAAAAGATATTAACTTTATGGCGCAGATAGCCGAGCTGCTTTGTGCCACAAAACACTAAATCAATCAATTAACTTTATAGAACGCCCTCTATTTTAACATGCGTGTACTTATCTCAGTGTTTGGAGGCAGAGAAAGTAACCTTTAACACTAACGTAGTGGGTGTGAGGGAAGATTTCTTTGTTGAATATATAAATGTTTAAAATTGAAGGTTATTTGAAATTACATGCAAATTGATTGACCTAATTCTAGATTCTATGGAGAGTTCAATCAGGTAGACTCGCTTGAGCATGTCAATAATGATTAAAATGGTATACTAGGATTTGTAATAATCTAGTTATAACCTATATAATAAAGGCTAGAATATTCTACTTGTTTATTTTTTAATATAAGGTCCATCGTATAAGAAAATGCATGGTTGTTGGGTATTTAATAATTATTATTAATATTTATTATATGCCTAGATTTAATATAACAAAACTAATTTAAGTTAGCAAAAAATTTAGTGTATGTAAACTTTAAAGTATAATTTATTATTGGAAACCCAAATATATTTGTTCCCCCAATGTATTTATATTATGTTTTTGATATTATTTATAACATCAAACGACAGCAAGGTTTGTTTTTGTTCACTCTCGGCCATCCTATCCAACAAATTTAGCAACAGCTGTTAACCTTACTCAGTTTAGCTGGTGAAATGCTAGTTTAGAAATTGTAACCAAACTGTATTTTGTAGTAAATAAACTCGGTAGTAACAAGTTGACACGTTTATAAGTATACTTCTCGTTTTCTCAGCTTATCTACTGCTGTTGTGTTAAGCTCTATGTAGGCCTACAGAATAAATTAATTTAGTTAAGGCACAATGTATTTCCAACCAATACAGGTAGAAAACACCTTTTATGTTTTTAGTTAACGACAGTGAAAAAGTTGCTTTATTTTGGTGGCCTATGTTCCACATTTATAGTTTTATCATGGATAGTAGTTTGAGAACTGATGTGTGTATTTTCTTGTAGCAAAGCTACATTGGGCTATCTGCTGAGTCCACCAAGGGGAATCGCACCTCTGATTTTAGCATTTTAAATCCATTGACTTACTGTTGTACTAGCAGTGGACTTGAGAACTGGTTAGCAATATTGTTTATGTGTAGCAGAGATATAAACCTAATACTAAATTACAGTTTCATCAGGGCTAGTAGTTTGAGAACTTATTATCAGTATTGTTTACTTGTAGCAGAGATTAAACTAAACTCATTACAAAGTTACTTGCACCTTGTTTTAAGCATCTACCAACCACACCTGTTTCTTTGTTTATTATATTCTCACATGGTCTATGTTAATAGATATCAGTTTTTTAGGGCTTCATATGGCCAGGTGGTTAAGGCATTTGACTCCTAAGCTGAGGGTCGTGGGTTAATTCACCAGCACACCAAATATGCTTGCCCTTTCAGCTCTGTGGGCATTATAATGTGACAGTAAGACCTACTATTCATTGGTAAAAGAGTAGTCCAAGAGTTGGTGGCAGGTGGTGATGACTAGCTGCCTTCCCTCTTGTCTTACACTGCTAAATTAGGGATGGCAGGTGCAGATAGCCCTTGAGTAGCTTTGAGCAAAATTCAAAACAAAGCAAGTCAGTCAGTTTTTTATTTAAAGTTTTCTTGAACAGGCACAGTACTGTTAACTTGGTAAATACAAGGTAGATGTTTAACATCCAGATATAAAAGTATCATATGTGAGGTATAAAGTAAATTTAAACAGGATTATACTTGGATATATAGGCTGGTAGTGAATGTTGAGAGCTAAAGTTACACTTCAAATTATCAAGGTTTTAATAGCTCTCTTATCACCATATTGATGTGCAGGACTGACATAAGCATCGTTGTAGTTTGTGGTCATCTGAAAAAGACTGTCCAAGACTGTGCTTCTTTCTACTAGGTCAGTTTTCCCCTTCCAACCTACTCTGTGGTGTTCTCAGATTGTGTTGATAAAATGGAAATCTTATCTCCCCAGATGAAAATTATTTTTTCTTGAGAAAAATATCTTTGAAAATGTCCCCAGTTAGAAGAAGTTACACCTTAAGTATACCCAACATTACATTTCTTAAGTTTAAAACCTGTAGTTGAAATACATTGAGAATAAATATTCAACAGTTGGTATGAAATGAAAAGTAGCCTAGTCTCCATAACTATAAGGTTATCCTAAATATATCATAAAATGCCGTTTAGGCATAAAATTTAGTTTGTATTTGAGTTTCACTGTTAACAAGTAAAAATATTGGTATAAAAATAAAATGAATGTTTCTTGCATCTGGAACAGATTATAGCAGGTACAAGTTTTTATATAAGTGTTCAACGATTTGGCTTATAAGGTACGTTGAACATAATGTAATATCACTTAATTATGTCTCCACCCAGTGCTGTGTTCTGTGTTCACTCTCTTATTCTGTTTAGAAATACAATAAACTTTTCTTTTTCCAATTTATTTTCTTGTGCTTAGAATTAAATTATGTAGAATAGATATTCTGTGATAAAAAGTGTAAAATTATTCATCTGACTAGTAATGAGTTACTAACTTTTCTTCTCTGTGTTTAAAGGAAATCATTCAGTTGGTCATAAAGAACAGGAAGTTTTATTATTGGTATATATCAAGATGCAGAAAGACACAGACAGTGCTGTGATCCAGGAGAAACTGAAAGAGTTGTATCATTTGATTCATCAGTGTCAAGTATTAATAACTTATATTCTAACCAAGTTTGTTTTATAATTATTATAAACACTGTAATGTCTCAGTGATAACATGCTGGGTATATTTAAATTGCATTATAACTTTAATTAGTATTTATATATAGATATGTTAGAGTTGTTTCTGTGAATTATAAAATATTGTGTTTATTTTGCATGACACAAAAATGACTGTACTAATGTTAGATATTGAATTTGTATGTTTCACAGTTGGGTGGTGTTTTCTTATTCATTGTTAGTCATATGACAGTTGACCCTTTTTCTTTTATTTTGTAATCCAGAATATGTTTAATGTTGTCATTATAAAAATGAAAAGTGACTTTAAAAAAAAATAACTTTCTGGTTAATAAGTTGGTAAAACATTACAGTAATACTGAACTTGTAAACTTTTAGTTACTTGTACTAGATAACTGTATACTGTGGCCAGCTGTGGTTTGAGTTTTATTAACACAAGGTAACCTTTCCAGGTTGAAACGTTGTACTCTGCTTATGGGTAAAAGTGTTAATACCCATACCATCCATTCTGAGACACGAAAAGGCAGGAGGTTCTAATTTTACTAATTGGTTAGGCACAATGCAGGCTGTAGTGTATGAGTAATACTTAAGAGAGAACAATTCACAGCACAGCATAGATGTGACATACTTGTGAATATAGAGGACTATTTTATTTAGAGTTAAGAAATTAAAACAAACTTGTATTATCAGTCATGTTTTAATGTAAAGTTTTTGATAATAAAATTCTTTAATTGAATTTGGATTTTAACTGTGAAAAAAAGAACATAATGTGCTATTTGGCCCAAGATGAACAATCTTCAACTATTGGAACTAATGAGGAATCGTAATGGTGTTATTGTGATTAATTAGATGGAACAATTAGTAATAATTGGAAAGAACAATTTCCATAATGTTTCTGATATTTAATTTGATTGTAATTTGTATTGTTATTATGTGATAGTAATCGGTGTAACCAATGCTCACAGGTGATGTTGAGTTACGTGTTCAGGGCCCAGCTCTATTAATGTAACACGTAGTAATAGGGTATACAAGCACATAGAAGTAATGGTGGAAAGCTATATTTTTGAAGAAGAAAAATTTTTGATTTGTAAAATGATGTATAACACTTAGTGAATAATGTGTTACACTGCAGTTGTGTGTTACCTACTGCTAAATTAACATTGTTAAATTTTCCTGATTTGGAAGGAAGAGCGAAACAGAAGCGAGCATAACTTGACCAATATTGCTAAAACTCATGAAAGAATGCAGCACGAGCAGAAGTTATCTCCATACTACAAGTCCAAACTAAGAGGGTTGTACAACACGGCAATGCAAGATGCAGAGTGTGAAGCAGAGCTGCTCAGGAAGGCTTTGGATGTCATTGCCGAAGTCAGAACTATTCGGAATGAGAGACGTCTGGCTGCAAAAAAATCTGGTACGGAAACAAAAGTGGTTATATGTATGAGAGTACAGGATAGGAATAGTTGTTTGTGTGCTTACGTGAGGTGTATAACCTCATTTTCTGATAATTCATTTTGTAAATCAGGTTCAAATTTGTTGTTGTTTGAAAATACAAAGGAAGAAAAGATATTGATTGCTTGGAAGAAGTAACACAGAAGTTGTTTTCTATAGAATACTAATATAACTGACAAATTGAGTCTGAAATTAAAGATTGAAAGGTGTGTACATATCATACACAGTGGGTTTTGAAGCTGAAATGTTTGAACTTTGTCATTTCATTTGGTTTTTGTCTCTTAAAAAATTCACTTTAATGAACTGGTTGGTGTTTTACTTTTCCAAGTACCAGAAAAATACTTGAGTGGTGCATGATGTACAGTGAGGGATTAGAAGGTTGTAATAAAGAGAGGTTAAAAGTTTATGGAATTCCAGAAAAATGTTTCTGCCCTCTGATATTATGAGCTTATTGTGAATGTATCATGGTACTCTGACACTTTTTGAAATAGTATCTCATGCATTTCCCAGGGGTAGGGATGATATTTTATTCTTTGGAGAAACTGTTTCTGTATTCTTGATTTACCAGTTGTCAAACTTTTTTTTTTTTTTTTTATCAAGGACGTTTTATGGGCTGGTGGCTCTGATGTAATTGTAAGACGTTCCAAAATTAGCCCAAAACTTAATACACTATCATAATTACTGTAGTATAATTCTAAAGCATTGATTTGAAATTAGTTTACATTCTGAAACAACTTAAGTTGTAGTAGAGGTCACAGTAATAAAAACGTGAAACTGAAGTACTGAGAAAATAAATATTGTCATTCACTTTTCACTCCATATGTTTACATTTAGCCAGAACCTTAAAATCAGTGGTGGCCAACTGTGTTTGTAGTGTTTGACTAGTGATTATGAAGGGGAACCAGCATTATTTTGAATGTTTGTTCTAATTGTAAGTAGTGATAAAAATCATTAAGAGGAAAAGGTTATTGGAAGGGCTAAATTTATAGTAAAAAAAACTACACTGATGACAGATATTTCATATTAGGAAGTTTAATTAGTATCATAATCAAGCTTGAGTTAGTAGCATATATGAAATCAAATATGTGGGCCTGGCATGGCCAGGTGGTTAAGGCACTCGACTTGTAATCCAAGGGTTGCAGGTTAGAATCCCCATCACACCAAACATGCTCATCCTTTTAGCCATGGGGGCATTATAATGTGATGGCCAACCCAACTATTCGTTGATAAAAGAGTAGCCCAAGAGTTGGCAGTGGGTGGTAATGACTAACTGCCTTTCCTCTGGTATTACACTGCTAAAATAGGGACGGCTAGTGCAGATAGCCCTCGTGTAGCTTTGTGCGAAATTCAAAACAAATCAAATGTGTGATGTATTTTAATATGAGCTGACTGGCTATATCTGCTAGAAACATGCAACTTGTGATTTTTATTTCTGGTGTGGCTGCTATGTTTGTAACTCCTGAAGGTAACTGGCAGACATTTGTCAGCATACAGAAAAAAATAATTTAAAGCCCTGCCATTTGCAGTATGATTATAGATGTGTATATGAAGCAAAGAGTGGACTGCAGGAACTATGTTTTAGCTCTAAGTGTTCTCTAAACTGATTTAATTGACAATAGATTGGTTTGGTAGTAGCTGGAGACAATTAGATTCTTTTTAACTATGTGTATGTGTTAGTGACGTACCTGCTAGGTAGTAGCTAGGGACAATTAGATTCTTTTTACTATGTGTGTGTGTGTGTGTGTGTGTTAGTGATGTACCTGCTTGGGAGTAACTAGGGACAATGGGAATTTCGTTAACTGTGTATTTATGTTGGTGATGTACCTGCTAGGTAGTAGCTGAGGACAGTGAAAATCATTAACTGTGTGTGTGCACGGGGATGTTACCCATCACTGCCACGATTGTGTTAAATTAACTGCTAGCTGGTACTTCACAACTTTCTGTGAGATTGAATTAGTGTTATTCACAACTGACATTGTCTTACAGAAAGACCTAAAGAAACTATCAGGAGAGGTGCTCTTATGAAAATGTTACAACAGAATGCGTTAACTTTACCCCTGTGGATTCCAAAAGATGATGAAAAGCCCCCACCCCTTTGTGGGGCAGTTCCACAGAACCCAATTACGTAGCTAAGGTAGTGACCATATTTCACTTATTACTAAGTTGATTTTTAGTTTTACTTTAGAAGTTATTACTTTGCATTATAGTGAATTAAACATACTTTTAAAAACTTAGGAGTGGTTTACATGGGATCATAAAAACAAACATTTTATCCAGAGTTCACTCGCATATCATTTTGACTGGAAGTATATAGAACAAAGACTCTGTGTACTGTACAATCAGAAATGGTCTTTGTTGCCCATTGCATAAATAAACAGATCCAATCTGTCTTGTCTCACAGTGGATTTAATGGAACAAATGTTTTCTTTCACAAAATACTGTTTGATATACTAGATCATCAGTGTTTCATTGTGTTGTTTGCTAGTGTTGCATTATTATTACGTAAACACATTTTCACCCAATTGTGTAGACTAACTTTTTACAATCTTTTCAATTTTGAGTGTTTAATCTAAAACAAAAATAAGGATATTGACTCATTATGGGGATAGGGGTTTTTATGAAACGCACCTGAATACATTCTCATGTTTAAAAATTGGTTAAATGTGAAATTATTTTATAATATATTTTAATTATCCCAAAAATGTGTAATAATTTTCTTCTAAAGTATAAAGTAAAAACCAAGTTTTGGTTTTGTTATATTCAAAAATTGTAATCACTGATTCTGTACTGATATTGCCACTATAGTGGTGTTAACCCTGTTGTGATGGGTCAAAGACCATATCACTGAATTTGTTGACTTGCATTCAGTTTTATTAGAAGTATCATTTTATGAATATATGTCAAAAAGTTTGGTATCAAATTTTAGTATTACATGTTAGTAAATGTCTTAAAAGTAAATCTTAAAAAAAAAACCTAAGTATTTATTTCTGTGTGTTACGTTGTATGTTGAAAGCAGCACTGGTTCAAATGAGGTGGTTGTGATGTCAAAATACTGAGTCTATAGTTTCATTCTCAAACTACTGATACTGACAAACTAGAATATTAAATAACCTCAGTTTTTCTATTTCCTGAGACATGCCTTATGCACTGAATGAAATCAGTGGGCCCACTCTTTCCACTTTTAGAAATGGTGTGTTATATATGCTTACTTCAATATATATGAATAAATAATCAAAAGCTCAGATCTAACCAAGATTTCAAGGAGCTATATTATGTCTTTTAGTCTGCTCAAAATTACATTTTTTAGACAAAATACAGCTTAGTTATTAACCTTGAGAAATTATAATGGAATTCTATGGTATTGACATAGCTAGTTATGATTTTTGGTTATTCAGCTGTATAAATAAAACCTTAAAAATTATTTCGTTTCATTTTTTCCACATGCAAACTTTTAATAGGTTTTACAATCTACATCAAACAGCAACCGAGCTAAAATGTTGTAGCTAGAAAAGATAATTGTGTGCTTTACTTATTTACTGTTCTATATTCTAAGAAATAAGTTTAATAACTTATTTTTAAATAATTATAATGTGACTGTATGTTACAAAATATTACTAGTCCACTAAAAGAGTGAAGGCAGAGTCACTGTGTGAAGACTAATGGTCAGTTTTGAGTTATTGGATACTATAACATGAATGCACATGCGCAACATCAGTGCATGTTCTGTAATGTTGATCAGGCATGACTAGCAGGTCCATAAAATGAAGATAATAAATATTTATATAAATGTGTAATGTTATGAGATTTTAAGTTACAAAGAAATGTTTAAATTTTTTTTATGGTGGTTATAAGGTCAGTCAAATTTACAGACTCTACATAATTACAATGTTATAAAAAATGTTTCAGGTTTTTGGTACGAAGAATATTTTTCTTTAATCATAGTATGAGAATAATTTCACATTCTGTGACCAATAGATTATTAGTTAAATACAACCTTGTGCAGCTAACTTTTAGGTAGTTTTGCACAAAATGAAAGGAAAAGTGGAAAAATAAAATATTAACCTCATCAACTCAGTACTGGATTATCTTCAAGATGAACTGATTTTGGTCTGTTTAAACCTATCTTATTGATGGTGTAAGATAGTTGACTATTTTAATATTCCTTGTCCTACAACAGGCAGGTGATATGGTAGCAGCTTTGGTGAAAGGACCTGATGGAGATGAAAACTGGATCTTGGCTGAAGTAATTGCTTACAACCACAATACCAATAAATATGAAATAGATGATATTGATGAAGAACAGAAGGAACGGCACGTGCTGAGTCGTAGAAGAGTTGTTCCACTTCCCCTCGTGCGGGCCAACCCTGAAACTAACCCTGATGCTCTTTTTCCGAAGGGTGCCTTGGTTATGGCTCTTTATCCACAGACAACCTGTTTTTATCGAGCAGTGATCCACGAGATCCCAGAGGCTGTAAAAGAAGATTATCAAGTTCTGTTTGAAGACTCCTCCTATCCCGAGGGCTATTCTCCACCATTGAGCGTTGCTCAACGTTACGTCATCTCATGCAAAGAAAGCAGGAAAAAGTAGGCAGTGACTTCACCATATCAATCTGTATGGCTGAATGAGAAAGTTATGTGTTCTAAGGTACAATAGTATTTTCTCTATGGCACCAAGTGTTGTAAATATAACCTTTTTTTATTTTGTTTTGTATATAATGTGGATGTGATTGAGTTTTAAGTACACAGTTATCTGAGTAAATTTTGCATCACATTAATGATTTCAGAAGCACCTTTACCCTCATGAATTTAGTTCATGTAGATACAGTTTAATTATTTACAGACTTTTACTTGGTTGGAGCATGCATTAGTACCACTGTTTTATCATATGAAAAATGCTTGACAGTTGCTGCTGTTAAGATTGAACTTCAGAAAAGTAATTTTATAAACATGGATATATTTTAGATTGAGGCAGAGTAAAGTGGAAGATAGGGTAGAAATGTGTACTTCAAAGTGTGGATGACAAACTGTTATAACAGTACTCACTACTACCTGTAGTTATGATAATTTCAATTAGTGTGAAGTTTTAAATTATCAAAAACAATAATAATACGGAAAAGCAGTGCATTTTTTAAGACACTTAAATGTAGTTTTGATTATTCCATTACTGTATGGGACACTAATTAATGGTTTTTAATCCAACTGTATTGTTCACTATGATGCATAACACTTAGGCTTCAAATTTCAAAGCCATCATGAGAAATATTTGAATGAAATAGAACATTCTTCAACAGGATCTAGATTAGTTTTTATTACTGATACTCTGGTAA
Organism: Tachypleus tridentatus; assembly: GCF_004210375.1. Taxonomy (NCBI): domain Eukaryota; kingdom Metazoa; phylum Arthropoda; class Merostomata; order Xiphosura; family Limulidae; genus Tachypleus; species Tachypleus tridentatus. Next base: position 118,973,201 of record NC_134837.1, read on the forward strand.
TGTGATGTGTGGTCATTAACTGTAGTTTTAACAATGTTTACAGTAATTTGGTAGGTAGAACCAACTGTGTCAAGTCTCTTTAATCAAGGTGTCTGTTGTCTTTCAAACAAACTTTAAACTTCAGCATTTCATATGTAATACCAGTCCACTTTAAAACCATTAAATGTGAACACCAGCTGTCTGTAAATTACAAGTATTCTACATCAAACTAAACTTGGCATCTCCATCACATGGTGTTGACTGATAGTTTAAAATAGAGAAAACAGACATAGAAGAACATATATATTTTAATTAAAACACTGTGTATGAAAAGAAGGCAACTATTCAATGGCTCCAAACATCAGAAATATTACTTTTTGTAGAATATCAAATGGTAAGTGTGCTAGAGTTATATGAAATATTTATTAACTTTAAAAGGCTGGTATGTAGTGTTTGGTTTTCATAACAGATAGTTAATTTTCAGTACAAGGACACTAAGTGTGAGAACTTGGCTTTGATAAACTTACCAACATTTTATTCACACAAAAAGTACAAAAGAATGTCTGTAAATGTTATAATGATGTACTATAATTGTTCAGGTCATACCCAATCCATGTATGTAAAACTTTCCATTAATAAGAAATAAAACGAGTTTTATATACTATAAATCACAAATTTTCTCTCCCTACTAAGATAAAACTATAAAGTGGATGTTGAAATATACAATTCACTGAAGCGAGGGGGATGTTACAAATTTAGTCAGTTATTTTCAGTTCCTAAAAGTATACTAAGATGTCCTTTCAGATAATTTGACACACCCCATCTTCAAAATAATTAGTTTTACTACTTACATTAAATTATTATTGGAAATATACACTACTGCTGGTGACATGTACATAATTATTTCAGCTAACACCCAATTTCTATTCAATTTACAGTCATTGCAAATTATGAAAAGTCAGACCCCCTTCAGCATGGCATGAATCTCCTTACAAAAATAATCTCAATGTCTCAGGAGTATTGAACAGTACTCAGATCCATTAAGATAACTGTATAACTGATATTTTATATAAAGAAAGATTAGAGGAGGAAAGTGTAAAGTTTTTACTTATTGAGCTTGAAGTTAGTAAACAAGTTATAAAACTGTACCTGTACCTTAGAATTTATTGGGTATGAGTTTTCCACCACAGTGAAACCCAAAAGACTAAACAAAATGACTTGTGATTATATTAATTTTATATATTTAAAAGTACCAAATACCAGACGTGTTATTCTCTGCCTTAAAAAATATCAGATAACACAAACTATATCAAATTGTTATCAATAACTTCACCTGTACGAACACCTTTTACGGTTAATTTCAGAATACAAATATACAAGATTTTGTTTTTAATTTCTTGCAGCCATCTTAGTTATTGTCCACTTTCTCTTAAGAATTGGTCAAAAGCTGCTTGCATTTCTTCATCCATGACTTCCACATCAGGATCTTCTGGCCTAGTGAACATATCAAGGGACTGTTAGTTATTGACTGACAGTTAAATATGTGGCTGAACTGTATTACATGATGCTTATTTTATATATCAACTTACAACAAGCTATAACCTGAAGGGGAGGGGAAACAGCCTAGAACTCCTTGGACTAGTGATGCCTGTGGTGCCCAAACTTTCCCTTCTCACAGTGGATATAGTTAAGCAAATTGCATAAATCTTATTACAACCTTCATAATTCTACCATTTTGAAAATACTGACTGCATCTTAGAATTAATATGTTGACTGACTAGTTCTTGTTTCTAAAGTTGGTTTCAATATTTTTGGTATTTATCATTTCCAGTTATAACTTGTTTTTACAAGTTTAATCACTACCTACATCTTCAATGTTTGCTAACAAGTCTTTGGCAAGACCACCTTACGTGTAACAGTTTCTTTTCAACAAATTTCATTTGCATGTGTTAACCTCCAGGTTTTATTAGATACTGCACTCACTAAACATCAAAAGAACGTCAAAAGAAACTAGTGAAAATTCCCGAGAGGAGCTGGCTTACCAATTCATTGAACCATAAATTACTACTAAACTGCCTTTATTTCCTCTTTACTGACAGAAACTGTATTAACATCTCTTACATACAATCACTTTGAGCCCACAGCTCTATTTTCATTAGTAATCATTCAAAACACATTATCATAAGACAGCAATGAATGGACAACTGGAGTAATAAGACATCTATCTAAACTCACCCATATGATTCACCGTTCATTATATATGAAGAACTGGAATTGCTACAGGTTTTTTGTAAGAAAGCAACTTCTTCTGAAGAAACTGGTCGTCCATCTGGTCCATAGTATACCACACCATACTAGAAGAAAAATAATTCATTCAACAAATTGTAACTAATCTATGAAATAAAGCAACATCAGATCTAAAGCGCAAATGTTTGATTGCAAGATAAATCATGTCATTTGTGACAGGGAAACAACCCTGCATTGTTTCAAACGGACACTGTGGCAGGCCTTTAGTTTAAAGGAGGAGCACTAGAAGTGTCCTGTCCTAACCGAAGCGTTTGAGAATCTTTTTATTCTCCTTCATCCTGCTTGTGAAGATCAGAATAAGCTTGTCATGGAAGACTGGAATTGTTTTGTTACTATGGGTTTTGTGATTTTCCTTTTACAGATCCAGTTTTGTAAATAGCAAAGAAGTGACAAAATGAGGAAATGCTGGAAAGATGCCAGTTGGTGGTCAGCCTCCAGAAAGCCTACCAAACATCCAGGCATGTGCAAACACACACAAACTGAATAAATGACAAATATTGTTGACATGGTTGAACGAAAAAGGAAAATAAATGTGAATGGCCCTGTTTCAGGGTGAAAGGAATCTATAAATCCACTAATTGTTTTGGAACACAGTATTCATACCATATGCACATACATAATCCTAACAGTAAGTTAGCTCCTTCATTTGGCTAAGTTCAAACACAAAATCAGCTTATACAATGTCATTGAAGACACTCCTATAAAAAAAGTTTAATTCAGCCAATATCTTCAGATAGGCAAAGTAAAAACCAGTAAAGGATTTACTTACAAAGTTACTGTGTTTATTCCAAAGCAGTTTAATTTAAATAAAATTCATAAATAACAAACTATAAGAGGTTTTGAACAACATAATTCAAACTTGAGTTTGAGTTAATACTTAATGTTTGAGGCACTGAGTTCTCAAAGTTCTCCTATATATAAAAATACAGTCACAAAGGTATTGTAGTCCTTTACAACTGACAGTAAAAGTCCTTTCCCAAATTTACAGGAATGAGTGGAAATGCCTGTTAGTATTTATAGTCATTTAACATCCAGGCCTCCCAGCCATTAAAAATAAAGGCTCACACTGACTGAAAACACAGGTAGGTTACATCAGCAAGTTTCTCTTGTAGAGAAAACGTAACTGATCATATTTGTATAGTATTAGTCTGAACAGACATCCGATTCAACTAAAACATAACTTATACAGATAGTACAGGTTTGCTGAGAAGCCAGAACATCTTACTATAGAAGATGAAACTCACCTGAAATGTCATCACAAACTGCACTTCCTCTAAGGTTTTATTATTCAGAATTATTTCCAGAACTATAGCTGCTGCTCTTTCTATTTGCAACATACAACACAGTAAATGTTACAAACATTAATCATGGAATTGTTTTTAGCATCCAAAGAAAAGTTTGTGCTTCAAACCTGGTTCTAGGACTGGTAAGGTATTAATCTAAAAAAGTTTTAACCTTATGAAGATGGTGCTGGCATTTTTTAACAGTATTTTCTTGGAAGCAAAGTTAACCATAATTACATCTTCACATGGCTATTACTTTCAGTAACCATTACTAGTCTGTTCTTTACACACACAATATCAGTTTATAATGAAGTCAGTCAGATACTAGGTGATTATAAACTTTTCGTCTTACCCTTTAATTTATTTTATTGTATGACAAACAGTTCATTCACATGTGAAACTAACATATTACAAGGAAGGCTATTACCAGGTTCACATACACTTGTCACCTAGTGTACTAAGCCTTATTGAACTTCTCTAATTTCTTGCTAGAAAATAAAATATTTCACATTTTAAAACATGAGAATGTTCAAAACAAATTATAATTTGACTGTTATGGTGTGAACACTTTTAGAATGGCAAAGCATGTAATTTAACTTTCCTTTAACTTAGATATGACTAGTTTATAAAAATTCTTAAGTTCTATGTGTTCCAAATTTAGTCACAGACAAGCTGCAAAATCAAAATGTCATACTATAGATGCTGCCAGTTTAAAAAGAATCATTGCAAGCTTGAAACTGAAACTAAGCTCTAATAGTTACAAACAAGCACCTCAAATCAAATTACTGATGTGGGTTAAGGAAACTAATAACTTAATACAGGAAGATTTTTGTTTTGAATTTCATACAAAGCTACTCGAGGGCTATCTGCTTTAGCCGTCCCTAATTTAGTAGTGTAAGACGAGAGGAAAGGCAGCTAGTCATCACCACGAACTCTTGGACTACTCTATTACCAATGAATAGTGGGATTGACCATCACTTTAAAACGTCCCCACTGCTGAAAGAGTGAACATGTTTAGTGTGACAGGGATTCGAACCTGCAACCCTCAGATTATGAGTCAAGTACCTTAACCACCTAGCCATGCCGGTCCCATTACAAGAGGTGAGGACATGACAAAATACATAAGTGTACATATTCAGTTTTTAAGAGTTGTATTAACTAAAAAAAAATTGACTTGAGAACACTTGCACATATGACAACAAAAGTGAAGACTTGGGACTGCTTTAAATATTCTTAAAATCTGAATTATATATTAAATTCTGATAGAAAGTGTAATGACATCCTTTAATAATAATAGTTATTTTATTATATTTTGAAAGTAACTATAAAAAGTCATGACATAAGCAAAAGAGGTTACATCTTCTCAATAAAGTTAAAGGAGGGTTTTACTTTTGAAAAAAAATACTCAATGATGAGCAAAGTTCCTATAGCATCCCTGAGTCTACTACTATTATCAATGCAAATAAAAAAAATGGGATAAATATCCACGTGTTACTGGCCAGGAAGTTAATTTTTTTTCCTTCAGGTAAACACGATTCATTATGTAGAGATACAAAACTACCCCTACAGCTCTCTCAGCACGGGCTCAATCCCTGAGACTAACCTCAATTATTTTGTGCTTGTTATAGTTTTCATGACATGTTTAAATTTGTAATTGTATCTTCACAAAATTTAGGAGCTTATCAGTAAACGTTACAGTGCTTTTATACTCAAAATATCATTTTTTTTTCCTTTTGAATGTTCATTAAAAGTAATCTTAATATCAAAAATACTTTTATGCATCAGAACGTTTTTATAACCTCTGTATAATTATCAAATGTTTTTATAGAGAAAACTATATTTTATCTGTTATTTTCACTATCAGATCTACCAAACTGACTGACCTTGTAACCACCATAAAAAATTAGGAAACAAACATAAATTATGCTTTTTTTCATTTTAAAATGACAATATAACACAAATGTTTAGTCTAATTAGCTTAAATCTTGTAACATTATATATTTATATATGTATTTATTATTTTTATTATATTGACCTTCCATTTCTATTTGGCCAACATTATAGAAGTTGCAATAATGTTGTGCATGTGCACTCATGTTATATCCAATAATATAAAACTTGACTTAACACAGCTTGGCTGTGTTTTAAGTTAAAATAGTCACATTTCATTTATAATACATAATATATGTATAAAAATTATTACTATTTACAAGTAAGTTCTTAAGATTACTTTTCTTAAACACAGAATAGTAAAAAAAGAAGTATAGCAATTATCTCTTCTAGTTATGACCTTGTTTGCTGCTTACCATAGGTTGCTAAGCCTTGTCTAATTTCGCATGTGGAGGATGTGAAATGAAATTATTTTAGGTTCTATGTAGATATTTTGAATAACCAAAAATCATATTTTACTACAATAATTCCACAGAATTCTACTATAACTTATCAAGCTTAGTAACTACGCTATACTTAGTTCTAAAATAAAGCTCAAAATGTATTAACTTACTGTTTGAAATCTAGCATGAAAAGAAGTGTTTGCTGCACAAAGGCTGAAAAAAACCACTAAGGGGACATGTGTGGTGTTAATTGCTTATACACACATCACTGGGTAAAATAACCAGGTACTTTCAAACACTGAAGAGGTAAGTAGAGCCACGTTGGTTGATTCAATAAATGTATTATCTCAGAAAGTAGAAAAGATAGGAGGTTTGATCTTTTATATTCTAGCTTGTCAGTATCAGTAATCTAAGTATGTAATTTGTAAAAAAAATTATAGACTTGGTATTCTTATATCTAATTTGACCCAGTGCTACAATCAACATATCATGTGACACACAAAGATTAATATTTAGGTACTGTTTTTAACATTTACTTTTAAATTAAGAAATTATCTTGTATATAATACTAAAATTTAAGTTATAATCTACAATTTGATACCAAACTTATTGACATATATTCATAAAATAGTAGTTCAATAAAATTTTGAATCCAAGTTAATGAACACAATAACATGGCCTTTGACCTGTGACCCATGTCAGTGGAGCTACATCACTTAAAACTACATTCAGTGTATTTTACAGAAATCATGTCAACTTACCATATTATTCTCTGCCACAACAGAATCATTGTGCACTGCAGGTGAAGGTGTTATTCTACCCCAGTCTGAAGCTCTTAAGTCCACAATGGACAACAGCAGACTACTGATGTTACTGAAAAAGAACCATTACTTGAAACAATCAACTAACTACTGAAAACACCACAGCAGTTTTAAAAACTATCAATAACTTTTGTAGAGCAAAACTTTTATGAGAGTTTTATTGTTACTACACAAGTACCTCTTTGTAATTTAACTTCCTAGAATGGCCCGGCATGGCTGGGTGGGTTAAAGTGTTTAACTCGTAATCCGAGAGTCATGGGTTCAAATCCCGGTCACACCAAACATCCTTGCCCTTTCAGCCATGGGGGCATCATAATGTTACAGTCAATCCCACTCTTCATTGGTAAAAGAGTAGTCCAACAGTTGGCAGTTGGTGGTGATGACTAGCTAGCTGCCTTCCCTTTAATCTTAGGCTGCTAAATTAGGGACAGTTAGAGCAGATAGCCCTTGTGTAGCTTTTAGCAAAATTCAAAAAACAAACAAGCAAACTTCCTAGGAAGGAGATGTTTCACTGGTAGTATCACCAAACTACTTAAACAACTTGCAGGAAAAGCCAACTTTAAATGAGTACAATTTCAAATAGTTTTTTTTTTATTGTGAAATTAAAAAACATTTTGTGATACAATGTTTTTAAAGAATGTTAAAATCACTTTTCCATTGCCATCATGGAATTCCATTTTTCTTTTCTTTATTGTTGATCAGAAAGTTTCATTTCATACATTAAATCAATTTCAACTTGGTTAATATTCATTACTGTAATTCTACTGATATTTTATTGTGTTAATTGAAGTAAATACTGCTGCCTGCTATTAATTATAAAAATCAAGCCCAAAACTGTTTTATTGGTCACCTATGGACTTGTATATAAGGTCAGTTTATATGTATTTCATAACTAACTGAAAATTTTAATATTCAATAGACAAGGTTTAGCCTCGTTAGAATATATTGCCTATCACGCTCGTTAAATCTGAACTTACCTAACGTCATAGAAGAAAGTTTATGTAGCCATCAAACAGATAAAGTTTAACCGTATTTCACGAATAAAATATCTTTAGAAACTATAATAAACTTCATATTATAACCTTTCTCATTCCCATGAGAGCTTTAGCTATTTTTAAAGCTCTAATTCGTAATTGTTCAGGCCATGTGGTATGACATTATAATAAAAGGATTGTTTGACTAAACCCATTAAACAGACAAGGAAAAGTATGTTCTCTTATTCAGGAAGTTAACAATTCACCACTAGAAGTAGGCTTACACAAACTTTGAGATAAAAAGAAGTAAACAATTTTGAATTTCCCTATAAACAATTGCACAAAGGTTTGAAAGATATATACAACAAAAATATACAGTAATCGACCTCAAGTTGTATAGCTTGACCAGTCTTCCTTCAGTAAGTTATTTACAATATGATATCCAAATATAATACAGATGTACCTCACTGTGCACTATCTCACAAACAGTAAAGCCTCAAGTCAGCTACCATGCAGTGTCTTGACTATATAGAGAGAAGCTAGCAAAGAGCTAGCATATAATACTTGTGTATGTTAGAAAGAATCAATATAAAAGCATTCTTCAAATAAACCTTGATAAAAACAATGTTTAACACTATAAACATGTCATGGCCCCAAAAAAAAGTGTACAGAACTGTTGGTAGAGAAGAGAGTTTACATAAAATCACTCCAATGAATTACTGCAGACTTAAAATGGTCCCCAAACACTCTAGATCGTGAGACTGAGATAGGTAAATTTTAAGATAGGATAGAAAGAGGCAGAATAGCTAAACTCAATGATACTAATGTTAAGTATCTTTATTTATGTAACATGAGATAAACCATGTATCAAACAACAGAAAAGTGTCCAGATTTACAGTATCAAGAAGACTCAATGAGAATAGAATATTTGGTTGTTTAGCAGTTTTTCAAAAAAACTTTACTCTGATCTCCAAATATTCTCAAGAGACTGAAATTTGCTAAAATTACAAAAACTGGACTAGTGATAATTGAGAAAAAGTGTTATGAAAGATTGAGTCCAAGTGTGAAATATTTGGTTCAAAGCTTAGGTTGTATGTCTAGTAAAAGAAGAGTAAAAGACAACTACCTCAATGCATAGCAGCTACATAAAACATGGGGAAGTACGTAATGGCTTGGGGGTGTTTTTCTAATGAGACAACAGGAGATATTTGCAAAATAGATGGAATAAAGGACCACAGCAAGTACCACAAGATACTGATCTGTCACAGTATACCACTGGTTTGCTTATTATCAATAATGGATTCTACCACCAGAATATATTGACTCCAAATACTCTCCAACCTGTGCAGAAATTACTAGAGTCATTCACATGATGCAATGGTCCCCAAAGAACCTCAGTCTTTACCAAACTAAGTAGATTTGGGGTTTGACAGATTAAAACTTGAAAACTCAAAAGTTACTTCCAAAGAAACTAAGAAAATGTATTAAGAGATATTCTGAGTAGAATCACAAAGCATACCTTGATTAAATATGTTGCAATGATTCTTTTAAGACTGTCTTCAGTTATTAAACATAGAGAGGACACAAAATATTAACTGTTTACTGAACTCAACCATGTAACACATACACAACTAAGATAACTACTGTGGTTATATAATCACAACACTAAACCATGTAACACATGCAGAACTAAGATAACTACTGTGGTTATATCACCACAACACTAAACCATGTAACACATACACAACTAAGATAACTACTGTAGTTGTATCACCACAACACTAAACCATATAACCTATACACAACTAAGATAACTACTGTGGTTATATCACAACACTAAACCATATAACCTACACACAACTAAAGGTAATCATTGTGGTTATAACATATGAATACTAATCACCTTCTAATGTCAAAATTGGCAGTAAGTTCTTTAATACTGTTGATTATCTTATCCATTTCTGGAGCTTCATGTCCTCCACTGACGTGTCGTTCGTGGTCTTCAAGTGTCGCTCCTGTAAACTATCATAATACACAGTAACTATTAGCGTTCAACATATATTATCTAAGTTACTACCTTTCTACAATACTTAAATTTTCATTATCCTTTTTCACACCACTAAAATAAAATAAAAAGACACCATATTTCCCATTAAATACTGAGTAAAAAACTTTGGTTCCTTGTCTATTTAAGACACGAAAGACATTTCAAATAATTATATTGAATATAAATTAAATTAGTACAAAAAAGAGGACTCACCATCAAATTAACTTTATTTTATTTAAGCAGCATGGTTTGTTTTGGAATTAAGCACATAGCTACACAATGAGTTATCTGTGCTCTGCTCACCACAGGTATCAAAAGCTGTTTCTAGCAGTGTGACTCTACACACATACTGCTCTACCACTGGGGGTCTAAGCAGTATAGAACTTTCATACTAATTATAACAACCTACTTTTCTATGAAAATACTTTTTCAGCTTATAATACGACAAATCATTTGGAATTTTTTTAAAAAATGTGCCTCATGTAAATAAACAACTTTGTGTTGGTTCTTTTACAGGTGATCCAAGCAGTCTTTATAATGAACAAACCAAAGTAAAATGGGCAGCAGATACCAAGTTCAGTCTGTAACCTATGGAGAAAATCTGGGAACTAGTTAACAAAATTAACACAGATTGAAAAGAGTAGCCTCTTGACAAACCATCACTAAACAGACTTGAGTCTAGAAATCTACACCATGTATGTCCACTTTAATACTTCCAGATAGCATATAAACCCTTGTAAAACCACTGCAAACTGACCTAAAGATGGATTGTTTTTTTTGAAATATCATTCCCTCTTACCTTTACTAATTTTCCCTATATTACTCCTTCAAGACATCAAAAGTATTGCACTATATTACAGTCACTTTCACCTTTACGCTCATCTAATTTATTTAAAACTCAAAGTATGAAACATTCAACAAAGTATACTAGCATATAAAAATCTGAGATATAATTAATATTTAAACTTTAAAAATATCCTATTTTATTAAAGTAATTATATTCTATAATTGAAAAAAATGAATTTTCATGAACTCAGTTCAGAGCGAACTAGATGCAGTTACAAGGACGGAGACTTTTGTGAAATATGTACGCCGTAAACAATTACAAAATCAATGAAAAGACAGCAGCACGTAAAAACTACCTTTAGTACTTGACAAACACATTTCAGGTTATCTTCAGAAGGATAACTGAGAAGGACATCAAGTAGCTCAGCAACAGCTTTTCCAAAGATCCATAATTTCTCTTTCACATCTCCTACAATAACCTAGAGGAATCAAGTTAGTCTTGTAACAATGAAGCAATTACAATATCAACCCTGGAAAACTATCACTACCAGCATTTTAAACACATTTTTCTAAACTATTTGAGAGTCCATGAATTTTTTCATTAGAAAATCCTCAATAACAAAAATTAAACAAAAAATTTTCATTAATTTTACTATCTAATGCTGGGACTTTAGCTATTCTTCATACTTCTAACATAAAAATCAAACACAAGGTAAAAATGTACAGTATACTTCCTATTGACCTAGACACAGTAGGGATAACAATTTTAGTGTACTAAAAACATTCATTTTGTTTACTACATCCCATCCTCATGAAATATCAAATCTAAATTTTAAATACTTCAAACACAAGTATATAAAGCTATAATTTGCCTCATTCTATCAATAAATATCATTCTTTGAGATCTGTTCTAAAATATAAGACATCCTTTTCATATACTACGTACACTGTTTTTACCATGAACAAAAAAAAAAAGGGGGGGGGTAAGATCTCTTAAAAGTGTTTCCTATCAGATGAAAACCAGAAGTAATTTAACATAGGACTAGTTTATTAATTTACTAGAGCTAAACATTTTGAAATATGAATATTGGTTAGGTTTGAGCAGTTTTTCTAAAACCATACAAGAACTGTTTTCTTATAGCTGTGGCCAAAGTGAACTATCTTTGTGATCTTACTTTATAGGTTAATATGTTATAATTTAATTAACACTGACAATAAAGTGTGGTTACTGAATACAGTTTTTATGTACAGGTTGTTGTCCATACGACTGATATACTACTACTCTAGTTGCCTTTTGTCAGCTAACTTGATAAGTCCTGTTGGCACTGAATACAGCAGATAAAGTTTGACTAATAGATCCTTACATATACTTCCTTCTCTTAAGTTCTTAGAATTACATATTACTTTTTTTCAATGAACTCTACATTTATAATTAACTGAAAACAGTGTTTGTCTATTCCGTAAGTAAAGTACATTCCATTCTTCTGTTACGTTACTTTCATCAAAAGTATTGCTCAGTATTTAATATATACAATTTATTATATTTTATTATACAAGCTGTTTTGCATTATTTGTTGGCCTGTACAGTTCCTTATATTTTCAACATTAAACAGCTGATTTGAAAAATGAAATAGGTTAAAATATTTCCCAACATATTTAGATCCGGTAAACTTTTCAAAATGTAGATAAACATGTGTTACATGTAACGATATCTTTAAACTACAATTATCAGGTATATACTGAGTTATGCATGTGGCATACAATGGACACGTTATAGGAACAGATATATATACAGTCATGTGAAAAAGTTAGGACACCCTATGAAAGCCTGTGTATTTTTGTAACATTTTTGGATATATAGATATTTAATCTCAATTTCAACAATACTGAGAGATTATACGAATATAACTAAACAATTAAAACTGAATAAAAGACTTTTCAAGATCTGTAAATGTAATTCTACAAAAATGCACATTATAACTGAGGAAAAAGTTAGGACACCCCCACATTTATTCCCACTTAAAATGGCTCAACTCACACACAAATGTATCACACCAGGTACACATGATTAGAAGATAGCTCAGCATTCTGAATGAGGTTTGCCCTATTTAAACCTCAGACATTTAGTTTGGTGTGCTCCTGACTGTTGAAGTGAGAGTGAGCACCATGGTGAGAGCAAAAGAGCTGTCTTAGGCCTTCAGAAAGAAAATTGTAGCAGCTTATGAGTCTGATAAGGGATTTAAAAAGATCCCAAAATATTTTGAAATCAGCCATTCTGCTGTCCAAAAAATAGTCAACAAGTGGAGGGCTTTCAAAACAACTGCCAGCATGCCCAAGTCGGGTTGTCCAAGCAAGTTCACCCCGAGAGCAGACCCCAAGATGCTAAAAGAGGTCTCCAAACACCCTAACATGCCATCACGCGACCTACAGAAGGCTCTGGCTACTGTTGATGTGAAAGTGCATGCCTATACAATCAGAAAGAGGCTGCACAAGTTTAACTTGCATAGGAGGTGTGCAAGGAGGAAACCTTTGCTCTCTAAGAAAAACATCAAGGCCAGACTGAAGTTTGCCAGAGAGAATGTAGACAAAAACCAGGACTTCTGGAATAATGTTCTTTGGACAGATAAGTCCAAAATTGAATTATATGGACACCAGAACAGAGAACATGTTTGTAGTAAACTAAATACAGCATTCCAGGAAAAGAACCTCATACCAACTGTGAAGCATGGAAGTGAAAGTGTCATGGTTTGGAGCTGCTTTGCTGCAGCAGGATCTGGACAGCTCACAATCATAGAATCCACCATGAATTCTACTGTGTATCAGAGGGTGCTTGAGGATCATGTGAGACCATCTGTAAGAAAATTAAAGCTGAAGCGGAACTGGACCCTGCAACACGACAATGACCCAAAACATACCAGTAAATCCACCAAGGACTGACTGACAACTAAGAAATGGAGAGTTCTGGAATGGCCAAGTCAAAGCCCAGATCTTAATCCCATTGAAATGCTGTGGGGTGACTTGAAACAGGCTGTACATGCAAGAAACCCCTCAAATATCTCATAGCTGAAAGAATTCTGCATTGAGGAGTGGGGCAAACTTTCTTCAGACTGATGTCAGAGACTAGTAGATGGCTACAAGATGGCTGACAACTAAGAAATGGAGAGTCCTGGAATGGCCAAGTCAAAGCCTAGATCTTAATCCCATTGAAATGCTGTGGGGTGACTTGAAACAGGCTGTACATGCAAGAAACCCCTCAAATATCTCACAGCTGAAAGAATTCTGCATTGAAGAGTGGGGCAAACTTTCTTCAGACTGATGTCAGAGACTGGTAGATGGCTACAAGAAGCATCTCACTGCAGTTATTTCAGCCAAAGGAGATAACACTAGCTATTAGGGGGTAGAGTGTCCTAACTTTTTCCTCAGTTAGAATATGCATCTTTGTAGAATTACATTTACAGAAGATCTTGAAAAGTCTTTTCTTCAATTTTAATTGTTTAGTTATATTCCTATAATCTCTCAGTATTGTTGAAATTGAGATTAAATATCTATATATCCAAAAATGTTACAAAAATACACAGGCTTTTATAGGATGTCCTAACTTTTTCCTCAGTTAGAATATGCATCTTTGTAGAATTACATTTACAGAAGATCTTGAAAAGTCTTTTCTTCAATTTTAATTGTTTAGTTATATTCCTATAATCTCTCAGTATTGTTGAAATTGAGATTAAATATCTATATATCCAAAAATGTTACAAAAATACACAGGCTTTTATAGGGTGTCCTAACTTTTTCACATGACTGTATGTATACTCAGAAACTGTCCAATTACTTATTTTCAACAGTTGATTTAACAATTACAGAAAAAAAAGTCTAAATTATAAAAACAATATTTCCATAAATGCAAGTTTCAGATCAGGAAATAAAACTTTTTAACTTACCTCTATCTGAGAAAACAGCTCCCCAAGAAAAATTGTAAATCCTCGCAGATAATTTCCACCATCAGATGCAACGACAAGTTCCTTGTTTCTCTTGTGTTCTTGCTGACATCTAAGGAAAGGTTAACTGAGGTAAACTTTGTGTAGGCATCTTTCAAACTAAAATTTTTTAAAGAGCAGGAAATACGTAGAATAATTTTGCTTGGAAATAATTAATATGAAAGTAGGCAACAAAATGTAAATTCTATTTAAAAAACTCTATAATGATAGTAATAAGTGAAATATTAGTGAAAGGTTCAGTTGTCTTTGTTTTCCCTATTTTTCTAAAAGTGAGTAATTATAAATAAAAGTGACATCTTTTTTTTTCATATGTCAAGACTGTTACCTGGATACAACTATACAATGGTTAAGCAAAAGTAACAATTTCTCTGATTAATTAGCTAAGAATCTTTAATCACCAATATTTTAACTTGTTAGAATTTAGCTTTACCTGTGAAAAAATATCCAAGTATTGTTGCACGAACAAATGACTGAATTATCAAATTTTAAGAAATTGAATTTATTTTCTATATTAAATTTTTTGGTAAAGATAACAAGCCTTTTGAAGAAATATGGTTAATATTTGAAACACATTCATCTCACATAACAACATGCCCACTTGTTACTTCTCAATTATATGTAAAACAGCAAAATTACAGATATTAAAAATGATTATAGATTGTAAAAAAATAATTAATAGGAGCAAGTGTTTATTACTAAATTTGACTTAAGACAGACTGCAATTAAAGGTTCAAAGGTTAAAATATATTCCAAAAACAAGTTTCTAAACTTTTGACAGTACTAATTTGCCACAGACACTATAGCTACTGGGTTGACATTTCACTGAAAACAAATTTTAAATACACAATACAGGTTGTGTACGTTTTCATACTTCATTGTACATGTGATACTTGTATTACTTATACGAAGGATTTAATATATATTATTGAAACAATATAAACTGTTAAATGTATCCTATTGGTCTGCTCAATTGTACTAAAAAAACATATGATCATTTGGTGTGTGTGTGTGTGTGTGTAATTTTTAATATAACTTTCTCTGTAATAAGCATTATGCAAATCAAAAACCTGAATTCTGCATATGGATGAAATACAATTAGTTTACTCAGAAAAATCCATAATAGGCTTATACACCAGAAGACAGAGTAAATGTTCAAATAGATAAATATTTCAATATCTCCAAACACTAATCTATATTAAAGAAAGAACACACAGGGTAAGGTAAAAATGACTACATGGTTTTTTTGATTTAGAATATCATTTAAATTCTAAAGTTACTTTAAAATAAACAAACTGGTTTCAGTTTTCTGCATATTTTATTTTGAACCAACAACAAAAAAAAAGTAACCATTTCCCTTTCCTTACATTCTGATAAATCTGCAATATGATACTGATACACAGTTGTGTTAGTCACTAGTCTAATCTTAATTTCTAAATATTTAGTACCTCTGTAGAAGAAAATACTTGAAACTTCCAAAAGGTAAATTTAGGCTGTGATACAGATGATTACAGAGTCTAGCAGCAGTGTACCTGAAGTTTGGCTCTGTGATGGCCTACAAAGTAAAACAAAATTTGCTGAGAACAGAAACTGTTTGAAAATAAAGTATTAATTTCATTAATGAGTTCAATAACACAATATATTCTTGTCAAAATTACTGTAGGGATTACATAATTAATCTTCAAGCATGAATAACTAATAGAATATGGTAATTAAATTAACATTTTAATTTCTATTAGAGAAATACTTTCAAGAATACTATAGAACTTTGTCATTATCTCATTCAGCTAAGTACTGGAAAATCAATTGCTTCATTAACAGTATTGTTAATGAAGTTCATTATTTGAAATAAATGGTGTTTCATAAAAACTTAAAAACACTCTCAAAGAAATGATTACGTCTATTCTTCGAGTCAAATTTTCCATCCATATAAATACACTCAGAACTGTAGTCAATGTTTTTTCTGGACTTTACTGATTATAGTATAATTGTTTCTATTCTTAATGTTTAAATATTTGACGTATTTCAAAAGTTACTATTATTATTACGTACTTATTATTATTATTATTATAATATACTTACCAAATAATTTGTAAACTAAAATCCTGATCTGGTACAACATAAAATGAAGACTTACTGATCAAATACGGTGTTAAGCAACAATAAAATGAAGACGTACTTGATCAAATACGGTGTTAAGCAACAATAAAATGAAGACGTACTTGATCAAATACAGTGTTAAGCAACAATAAAATGAAGGCGTACTTGATCAAATACGGTGTAAGCAACAATAAAATGAAGGCGTACTTGATCAAATACGATGTAAGCACCAATAAAATGAAGACGTACTTGATCAAATACGGTGTTAAGCAACAATAAAATGAAGACGTACTTGATCAAATACGGTGTTAAGCAACAATAAAATGAAGACGTACTTGATCAAATACAGTGTTAAGCAACAATAAAATGAAGACGTACTTGATCAAATACGGTGTAAGCAACAATAAAATGAAGACGTACTTGATCAAATACGGTGTAAGCAACAATAAAATGAAGGCGTACTTGATCAAATACGGTGTTAAGCAACAATAAAATGAAGGCGTACTTGATCAAATACGGTGTTAAGCAACAATAAAATGAAGGCGTACTTGATCAAATACGGTGTTAAGCAACAATAAAATGAAGGCGTACTTGATCAAATACGGTGTTAAGCAACAATAAAATGAAGGCGTACTTGATCAAATATGGTGTTAGCAACAGCACGCATTGTCTCTTCATCTGAAATAGATGATTCAAGAGTTTCAACCAAAATCTGAACTCGAGATTCATATTTTCCTGGATTCAGGGTGACTTCATAGATGAATTCCCTTAGTTCGGAAACTGGATAGCTGTCAGCATGAAACCAACTGCCCGTTTCATAGGAGTCACCTATTTCTTCCTATTTAAAGTATATAAAACAAGGACATAATAAGAAATAAGTACTCTGATTTATTTTCCTATTTGAAAATTAAATTTTACCTTAATATGAAAGGGAAGTCTTCCCAAGATTACAAAATATTTGTAAGAAATTAAGTCATATAACGTATATTACTGTTTCTGGAGGTTTATAATATTATAAAGAGGTTTATTCACAACATACACCATTTCACAAGTGTTTGAAACATTCACTCCTAGGGAGCAATAGCTTGTGTAACACTATTTGAATAGTGGTCAAGCAGAAAACAGGATATTTTGAAATTAATATCCTCTTAGATGGTGTCAACAAGAAACAGTCAGCTATAGGTTTAATTCATGATAGTGAAATACCCAAGTAGTGAGTGCTACTGGGTGAAAATAATTCATTTGCAAATCTTTAATACAGAGATACATGATTATATGTATCTAGTTCTCTAATGAAAGAGAAAACAGATAAATCTCAATATTTTTCTCAGAAAACACAGATACAAAATATGTCCCACTTTCACTATAAACACAAGTACTACATGCTGTGTAAATATCTGAAAGTTAAACCAATAAATATGATTATCTGTACACAATATAGATAAGTGAATTGAGGATAATATATAACTTACTTTAGAAAAAGGAAAAGAAAAATGTGTTTCTATAAATTTATAGATATTACATGAAAACATACATATTTAATCTATAGCAGTTTAATATATAACACTGATTAGCAGCCTAGGACAATTCACCAAACTAAGACACTTAGTGATGTGCTATTTCAGTAGGTGAACTAAGCCTAGAAAAAGACATTTCAGGTTAATGCCAAGGTGTTTTTTTTTCTTTCAATCTTTTTTTTACTCTGTTCATTCTGTTGGATGAATAGATTGATAAATTGCAACATATGACAAACCAAAAAAACAATAAAAATAAGTTGCTAAATAGATGATTTAATACTAAACAAAAAGCATAAATATTATCATGTCATTTCAACATAATTATATGGACACAAGTCCTACATTTCAATATTATGACAGTTGGAAATACATTTCAAATAAAGTAATTTCAGATGCTTTCCATATACACTTGTACAAGCTTGATATAATCCCTTATCCTCACTGTGTTTGAACTGTGGGAACAGTTTGAAATAGAGTCTGTAGTACCAAAAGTACCAACACAATAGTAGCATGTATTTGCCTTGCCATTGTAAAGCTGTAATAGGTTTCTTCTACTCGAATCTCATAGGCAAGACCTAATTTCACTGGAACTTTTAATGCAGAGAGCTATCAGGGGTTGCTAGTTGGCTAACATAGTTGTAATGATACTCTAACAACAGAAAAGCAACTTGTGTGATGTACCACTCTGATAATTTTGATCTAAATCATGCAAGGCTTCTTTCATTCACATGTTGCCAAACAGCAAGCATTTTGTACAGTATATAAAGGTGCATATTTAGTACCTTCTAGGGTAATTAATTCAATACACTGAACTGTTCTCTTTGCTTTGGCATTATACCAGTCACTTTCTCTCTTTGTTGATTCATTCCCCATGGTGAAACCTTGGTTGGTATACTAGCTTGCCACTTTCTTCTTTGTTGATTCCTTCTCCAAGGTGAAAACTTGGTTGGTATACTAGCTAGCCACTTTCTTCTTTGTTGATTTCTTCTCCAAAATGAAAACTTGGATGGTATACTAGCTAACCACTTTCTTCTTTGTTGATTCCTTCTCCAAGGTGAAAACTTGATTGGTATACTAGCTAGCCACTTTCTTCTTTGTTGATTCCTTCTCCAAGGTGAAAACTTGATTGGTATACTAGCTAGCCACTTTCTTCTTTGTTGATTCCTTCTGCAAGGTGAAAACTTGATTGGTATACTAGCTAGCCACTTTCTTCTTTGGTGATTTCTTCTCCAAGGTGAAAACTTGATTGGTATACTAGCTAGCCACTTTCTTCTTTGGTGATTTCTTCTCCAAGGTGAAAACTTGGATGGTATACTAGCTAACCACTTTCTTCTTTGTTGATTCCTTCTCCAAGGTGAAAACTTGATTGGTATACTAGCTAGCCACTTTCTTCTTTGTTGATTCCTTCTCCAAGGTGAAAACTTGATTGGTATACTAGCTTGCCACTTTCTTCTTTGGTGATTTCTTCTCCAAGGTGAAAACTTGGTTGGTATACTAGCTTGCCACTTTCTTCTTTGGTGATTTCTTCTCCAAGGTGAAAACTTAGTTGGTATACTAGTTACTTTCTTCTTTGTATACAAAATAAGGACATTAATGATACGTACTCCAATTTATTTTCCTATTTGAAAGTTAAAATTTACTTTAATATAAATTGAAAACTTGTTCGATCATAATCTCTTGTCTCTGTTGCAAAAACTTCCTTTTATGAGCTGTAAATGTCTTTGGATTGATTAAGGAGTAGGTCTGGAAGCCAATAGTGTAAGGCAGAACATGAACAATCCCTACACTTTTGTATCTTAAAGAAATAGCAAAGTTTCTGACATTGCTTGTCCATCCACAAGGTATACTTTTTAATCAAGCTAGTATGAGATTTTACAATTTTATCAGAATCTAAATTTGGAAATAGATAATTCAAGTGTCATTGGAAGTAATCAGTTTCATCAATTGAGAATGATTTAACACTGACATAATGCTTTTGGCTGGGTTGCACCAGCTTTGTCCTGGTGCACATCTGACAGCAATAAGATCTCAGTCCAGTTACTAGAAATTTCCAGGAACAGTTAACAGCATATTCCAGCATGTCGTGCTTTGCAACGTACAGGTGTGCAAACCACCAAGATAGAGTTCTTTGTATAGGAGGTCAGCAATTGGCCATTTGCAACATTTTCTAGTTTGTTTCAGACTCATTTTTTTCCAAAAATCTATTGTGGAATTCAGGTACGTACAGTTTGATGCAGGCTATAATAAGGGCCACTTTATCTGCTTCTTTACAATTATCTGGAGCTCTAACAATGTACACTACTATAACTATACCTTCGTCTGACTGACCCTTAAAAAAAAAAAAGTCCACATTCTGAAAGTGCTTGGGTTATAGGGTTTTTATTCATTTCTATTCCCCCATCTAGATCATACCAAAAGGCATCAATATTGGAAGATAACTGCAAATTGAGAAACCTGAAACAATCTACAGAACAAGAAAAATCTAGGTGCTGATTTTCATAAAGGATAAGTGGCTAAAGAACAGTCAATGGCTGAAACTACATGATCCAGATGGGCATAAATAGGCTTCACAGGAAATATGGCTTTAAGAATGGTACACACAAAAAATTATCAGAAACCTCTCCAGACTGAATTTGGTATCTGGTGACTGGATACAATTTTCTTGTTACCTGACCAGACATTTGTAGAATGATGTAAAACACTCAGCTGAGTTCTTGATTTTCTCATACATTTGTGTTCAAGCAGATGTCTATTTTGTTAATGTTCTTCAATGAAGACTGAGAAGTGCCTCAGCATGTCTCCAGTGGTTAAGCCTTAACTCTCTCATTAGTCTTGGTCCATTAGATCAACTTTGTAATGAATTTGTACTTGTTATAGCTTTCATTCTTTAACTTTCAAAGTAGAAATTGTATGTTAATGAAATTTGACAGATTATCAGTAAACATTATATCGCTTTCATACACTACAGAGTATCAAATTTTATTAAACCTTAACGTTTGTTAGGCCATGTTTTTCTCAATTTTTTTTCCTTTTGCACACTGCCCATTCAACATGCATCTAATTTTCATTTTGACACTAAAAATATTTGTATGCAAAAGAAATTTCCAAATTTCACGTGAAAAACATATTTTATGTCCAAATAGCTATCAAATGTTTATTAAAAAAAAAGAAATTTTATCTGTTACTTTCACTTAGTGTTTCTAAAAAGATTTCTCAAAACACAGACACTAAATAAAAAAAGACATAAATGTAAGGAAGATATGAAACAAAATGTTTTAGGTTTTATATATCAAGTTGAATAACCAAGAAATAATAAATTACTAAACTTAAGGGATGACCTGATATTTATGATGTCCAATTACAGGTTCAAAAAAAGAAAAAGGATTTCAAATGCTTTTAATGTTATTTAATCAATAATGCATGTTCCATTATTATTAATTACTTTCTGCCAACAATTCACAAGCTTGTGAATGCTACTTCTATAAAATTCTTGGATGTTTGAAGGAAAAGAATGAAGATTTGACATCTTCATGTTCCAAGCTCTTTTCCATCAAGATAGTCCTGCAAACTTCGGAATAGATGATAATCAGATGGGACAAGGTCTGGAGAATAAGAAGGATGAAGTTTTTCCCAGCCTGCAGATGTGATCCTTGCTGTATGGGGCTGTACATTATCCTGATGTAACACAACACCTTTATGACTGATTAAAGCAATCCTCTTTTCTTTCAGTGCAACATTCAAGCACTAACTGTTGACAATAGAAGTCTCATGTAATTGTTACATTGAATGGCAGCAACTCAAAGTGGATCACACTGACAATATCCCACCAAATGCTTAACAAGACTTTCCTAGAGTGGATATCCATTTTGGGCTGTGCTTCAGCTAGTTTACCTGCACTGAGCCATTTTCTGCAGCACTTAACATTTTTATAAAATATCCATTTTTCATTTCCAGTCACTAACCTGTCCAAAAAAGGCGAGTTACATTCACAAGAGTGCAAATGTCCACTCTTGCTCTAAGATTAGCTTCTGTCAAATCATGGAGGACCCATTTTCCAAGTTTTGACACTTTTCCAAGCTGTTGCAGATGATGGTGAACTGTTGAATAGGTTGAGTTAAGCTTCTGTGCTAGTTCTTCAACTGTCACAGCACAATCTTCATCAAGTGCAGCCAGCAGCAAGTCATCATTAAGCTCAACAGAACAACCCGAATGTAGCAAATCACTCAAGCTATATTCACCTGATCTGAACTTCTGAAACCATCTTTGACATTGTCTTTCATTGAAAGATCCCACACCATAAACACCTTGAATGTTTCATGTAGTTTCTGCTGCACTGTTGCCTTTTTTTTTTTTTTATACTCAAAGCATTATATACCTAATGTGCTCCTTTGTTGCACACATCTTCTTGAGGGTTTATTTAATTAATGATCTGAAAAAATGGAGTTGAGTTAGTTTCTTTTATTTGTCTGAACATTTTTCTACATGTCCTATTACATATTTTAGTCATTAAAGCCTTCTACAAAGAGAGAAATGATGATGCCTTTTCTGTGCTAAATTTTCAGACATTACTTATGAGATGACCTGGTGGTTGAGAAAATGAACAAGGGGGATTTAGATTATTTATTCTTGTCATATATTGAAGTGTATATAATGAACCATTTCCAAAAATGGTAA
This sequence comes from Tachypleus tridentatus, assembly GCF_004210375.1. Lineage (NCBI taxonomy): Eukaryota > Metazoa > Arthropoda > Merostomata > Xiphosura > Limulidae > Tachypleus > Tachypleus tridentatus. Next base: position 118,996,014 of record NC_134837.1, read on the forward strand.
ATGGAGCCACTATGTTTAATTCAGTGCGTAAGCCATATCTCAATACATACAAAAACTATGAGGTTACTTTATGTTTTAGCTCATTAGTATCAATAATTCACATTCCTAATTGATATGAAACTATAAACTTGGTACTTTGACATCACTGAAGTCCAATTTGAACCTGCGTTGAATTCAGCATGCCATGTGGCACACAAACAATGACATTTGACTGTTTCTCTAATATTTAAATTAATAAATTGAATAATGTAAACACTAACATCTGAAATATAAAATTACAGTTTAATATTAAACTTATTGACATAAATTTATCAAAAAGTAGTTCCATAAAATATTGAATTTGAGTCAAACGTAATGATAATCTTTATAATCTTAACATGAAAGTTACTTTGTACACAGACTACTTAAAACAAATAATATATTTATGGACAAATTTTTTATTTTAGTTTATTAAAAATACTTCATTAAAAGAAAGTAATTTTTTGTTTGTGAAAGACTTACAATGTTAACTGCAATACTGCCAAATTTTGTGAATATGTACACTATATTAAAAGTTTGAAGTATTAAATTTACAGATTTTAAATGAGTACAAAGAGATCACATGGTTGGTCAAATTGACCGAGCTCATGCTAAAAGTTAACGTTGTTGATTAATTTAACATACAATTTGGAGGAAGAGATGAGTGTAGTCACACTGATTTTAAGATAATTAGATTTTGTTTGTTAAGCATGAAGTTACTTAATGAGCCATGTGAGCTCTGTTGACCACAAGCAGTGAAATGTGATTTTTAGCATTATAATTTCCTAGACTTACTGTTGACCCAGTGGAGATAATTATTAGTTTGTGTATATTTCTTGTTTCACTTGTTCTATCACAACATTTTTCTTAAGCCTGATACTGTACGCTAGGAATTCAGTGCATTTAACAGACAATTCAACTCCTACATGCATCTAACTTTACTTCATCACAATAGTTACAACACAACATGGCAGGGATTGCTGTGTTTTGGTGGTGTGCATAATCATTATTCAAACATTGTTGAACGATTCTGTCACCAAGAGAGAAAAGAATATCAAGAATACTATCTACTGAACCTTCTTATTTTTAGAAAAATCCTAGAATTCATGGACAGCAAACACACCTCCAAATACAGCTCTATAGTATATGCTACTACTCCATTTTCTACTATAATTTCTAACTACATATGGAAACCTTTACATTTACACCAAAACTAAAGCTAGGAAAACTTATTAAGGTTAAAATTACCTGATAGTCAAGGTATGGTATAAAAGATTCTTTCAGAGAATTTCTTGGGACAAATTCTTGTGCAAATGGTGAAAGATTCGAATTTGTTGCTTTTACAAGAGAGACTGGTGGTTCATTACCTGAAATACATAAACTTAAGCTTTATGTATTTCTGAATATTTAAAAAAAATCTTAAAAATTACAATAACAAACTGAAAGAAATTTGTTAAATAAAGTACAGTATAATTTTTCTTTAGTGTACAGTTCTGGCTTATTATCATAAAGTCACTACAAACTGAAAATTCAACATGGCCTTAAATTATTTCAAATTACAACTAAAACATTCTATCACAAGTTTATCATGCCTGTATTGATGATTCTTAGAGATAAATTTTAAATTGTAATTTACATTTTCCCTGATCTGTAGAGAAAAAAGTGTATCCTGTAAAAGAATGGGGGAAGGGGATTGAAAAATAATACCAAGTTTGAATATATACAACTTTTACCAATCTCTTTAATATGAACCATCTTTAAACAAAAACTTGTTAAACTTTTAATGTATTCTATCAGCCATCAAATATGGATACAGAGCAAAGGGCTTTATGATCCACATATAAGAAGTTGGCTGTGGGACCTCAAAAATATTAGATTTATTGTAACAAATCTAAACCTCGGGAAATCTAGCTGCAAGCTTGCTCTTCAGTAAATTTAATTATCTCTTATGAGTTAAACATGTACAATATTAGTATTACCCAACATAAATAAAAAGCAAAGTTGAGAAACAAGAAACTCGTAATCATTTTAAAAATAATTCAAACTACCAGAAAATACAACTTCAGCATTCTAATCTGTTGCTATTTTTAAGATGTTATCAGGGTGATGAAAAGTGTACTTAGATTTTTGAAATACTGTTGATAAGCAACCAAGTTAGTTCAAGCTACTGCAAACAGGAAAGGAAAATTTATCAAAACATTCCAAAGAAACAACTAATTTTGTCATTTCAAGTTTGGTCACAGGGAAACAAAAACATAATAAAAAACTTGAAAGATTTACACAAATTATTATTTTGATACAGTCCACAAAGATTTAATGTAGATGTTTTAGTGTTAAAGCCTATTACAGACCCAAGAGACTTAATATCTTTTTCAAATAAACACAAAATCTCTATCTAAAAGGTATTAAAAATGAGCTCTTGTTCTCTTTTTGTTTATGAGATCTCAGATGCAATGAAAACCTCCTTTTAAATTATTTTTCATTGTATCTGAGATCTCATGAAAACCTCTTTTTACATTATTTTTCATCTTGCTTGATTTAAAGTAATATACCAAGCAGTGTTAACATTTTTTCTCATTCAGTTAGCCACCTAATCTTACCACCTCAAATTTCTTGCTGTCACCTTTCATAAATCCAGTAAAATGATTCTCATTAAACATTCAGCTGGCTTCAACAAGGACACCAAATAAGGTTATAACATGCTCTTATATGTAAAACTTACAACCACATTCTTGTTAGTGCTAAAAACAAGATCTAAATTAGACTCCGAGTCTTTCATAGACTTAAGAAATTCTGCAACTCCATACAAGCTTAGTTTCCAATAACATTAACTTTATTCAATTTGTAACACAACTAATTTATTTATAATGTTGGATATATGCTTAATGAACTAGTTTGTTATGATTTTAAAAAATGTTAAACCATATTTCCCCTTATCTGTAAAATATCACTTAGATTCTGTTTCAAAACAGTAAATCTCTATACTTATAAGCTAAATAATTTCTATAAAAGAAAAAACTAAGTTTTAATCGCAGAATTGCATACACCATTGTTAAAGAATTATCTCGACAAAAAAAAAGTCCAATACTTTAACTTAAACTTATTGTTGTCAAACAATTTTATAATCATTTATCTGAAAGTAAAAAAAAAAATAATTATTAATAAACTGTCTATTGTTATTACTAGTATTAGCAAGTTATAATTAACATTAAATTTAATAAGCACGATCACTGCTGCTTGTTTAATTTACTCTCAGACTTTAAACTCGATTCAAGCTAGACTTACTCGCATCAAAATCGTCAGAAGAAACACTTTGAGAACTGTTTGTCCCCGTTGTATCGTTGTTAGGCCTAACAGTAGGTGGGTATAGGGCATTTTGGGAAACTGTAACGTTAGAGCCACTGTCAACGACATTTCCAAGTGTAACGGAGGAACTGGAGGAGACAACTTTTTCGGGCAAAGACGACTGCAAAACGTTAGGCCTAGCGTTAGGTTTATCAGAAGTTTCTACACCAACATCAATAAATGGTCGGCGAAGATTCTCTCTTTCTTTAGGTAAACGTCGTCCTCTCCCTCTCACAAGTGAATCACCATCACTCTCCATGCGAGATACTTCTGTTTATATAAAATTATTTCTGTGATACCATAAATTAGACAAAATCAAATAACCATTAGTAACCACTTTCCACCGCATCTTACTAAAAGTCTCGCATTCTCATTTCTGCGAGATCTTTTCCATGCATGATTTTTTGTTTTGCTTCAAAACGTGAAGAATCTTGTCGTTAGGGTTCGCAAATTTATAACAAACAATTTACAGATAGTAGCAAAAAGAAGAAGAAAATGGGTAATACTTTTGAGGGAATTACACAAACATTATTAAATTAAGAACTAAAATAAGTTTTTCAAGGAATAACCCATAATTTCGCAAAAAAATAAACTTTTTTATTTACTCAGTTTTTATAAGAATACAATGCCGTATCTAATAGTTCACAACTACAGTCATAATTTGATAATTATGTAAAGTAAGATACAAGAGTGATGGCTTTTTCTTCAAAATTATTTTTATTTAGTTTTTTATTTTTAGTTGATAATTTCAAGAACCTGTAACATCTTTTTAAGTCTATGAACTAACTGCTAGTTGTTGAAAATATTCGAACTTTTGGAAATGTCAATCATAGCATAACGTGACCTATTAGCATTTGTTTGGAATTTCGCACAAAGCTACTCGAGGGCTATCTGTGCTAGCCGTCCCTAATTTAGAAGTGTAAGACTAGAGGGAAGGCAGCTAGTCATCACCACCCACCGCCAACTCTTGGGCTACTCTTTTACCAACGAATAGTGGGATTGACCGTCACATTATAACGCCCCCACGGCTGGGAGGGCGAGCATGTTTGGCGCGACTCGGGTGCGAACCTGCGACCCTCAGATTACGAAGCGCACGCCTTAACGCGCTAGGCCATGCCAGGCCCAACCTATTAGCAACAAGAGGCCATTTGGTTCTTCATGAGTATCTTTGACCCACATTTAGCAAGAATAAACACTTAAAACCAATTTTTACTTTTCAGGAAATCATCAATTCTTGTTATGTGCTGTTACTCACTATCGTCGACGGCACTTTATTCCATATCTCAATCACCCTGTTAGAAAAACTGAACTATTTTATCTGAAGCCTCGATTAAGTTTATGTTCTCTCTTTCTATTATTTTCATAAGACAATATAAAGATGTCAGAGGCGTTTACCCCTGGATAATCTTGTAATTTTCTATAAGATTACTTCTTACTATTCTTTTTTTAATAATTCTTCCACACTTGCAGCCCTACTCTGAATCCTCTTTAACAAGTTAATCTCCTTATTTTGGGCAAAACTGTACATAGTATCCCCAGTGAGGTATGATTAGTTATTTGTACAAAGATAAAATATTAATTAAAATTTTATTACCTTCACCACAAGCAAAAGAGAAAAGCTTCAATTGTTTGGTTAACTTATTCCATCTCTGACACATTAGAAAAAAACAAAAACTTGTTAGTTGTTTTGACATTATTAGTCAGTTGTTTCTCATAAGTCCTTTTGGATTTCCCAGCTTCGTTTATAATCAAATCACCAATAGCCTGACTATTCAACTCTTCTAAAGATCATGTAAAAGAAGTCCGAAGACCACAAATTGATATTTGCTTCTCATGTAAAAGAAGCCCGAAGACCACAGATTGATATTTGCTTCTCATGTAAAAGAAGCCCGAAGACCACAGATTGATATCTGCTTCTCTAGTCTGTTAGTTCAAGATTAGAGATACCTCGATACTTCAGCGTACTTCTATTTTGGCTTATTTTCTGATATTAGTAATGGAAAAAATTACTTTAGATATTTATACTTATCCTTTTATTTTCAAACATTTTTATTTATTTTATGCTGTAAATATGGAAACTGCTAAAAGTAAGATGATTACATAACTTTTCTTACAATACTGACAGAGAACTCTCGAAAATGCATTGTGATTGTTATGCATTGATTTGTTGTCTTATTTAGATAACCACAATACGTCTATATACTGCTTTCTGCAGTGTAGAAATTTAACTTTCTTTGAATGTGATGGAAACCTATAATTATGTAATTATTCAAATTTTAGAAGATCATTAGACTTCAAAGATATTAAAAGGTGTTAGGCCTAAACGTATTTAAATCTGAAATCAATAATAACAAATATTATAAATATATAGGATAGTAACTCGGTGACATTTTCGAAACAACTAATTACTCGTATTTAGTGTTGTAGGCTCTCTTCTTTAAACGAATTTTTATTGGTTCAAATTCAGTTTCGTTTATATATCCTAAAAATAAAAATTTCCAGAAACAATATTTATATGTTATTATATATCTATTTATGATGTTAATACTAAATTGTGAGATAAATAATTATTAACGATTTGTTTATTATAAGGGCCTTTAGACTATTATGTTAGCTAAAACTCGTTCCCCGCAAATTTACCATTGATACTTAGAAATGAACGTCCATTAATTACTTACTTATCAAGCAGTTCTCTGGGTTGGAATTTTGGTAAAAAGGAAAAGAAAAACGTCTCTCATGATGAATGTGGTTACGTCATTATCCTCCATTCAGATTGACAAATCAGAACACACGAAAGTCTGCAATTAGTTACTTGTGTGGGGAAAGTGATAAACTTGGTTTTTGAACTTCTTAAAAGTTAGTCAACTATGTGAACATTTGTTTTGGTTACTAGTATTTACATAAGTTGTTGTAACTGGCAAAGATATACATTTATGCTCAAAAATTGATTTCTCCGAGGGAAATTGTATCGTCGTAACAGAATACGGTAAGCCATTGTTTCGAGTGATCGTAAATAAAGTAGACCTAGGCATTGTTTCTTTAATTATAGCACATAGATACAAACCAAATACATATTATCCTAAGCCTAAGGCTAATCATAGGCCTATCTAGGCTGAAGCTATGCGTATTATGTTAGCGTTGTTATGCCATTATGTATCAAATATTAAATAATAGGATAAATATATGTAATTCTATGGAAAATATTTGTATATCAAGATGTAATGAAATAAGCGTAGGTTATTTTGATTACTAATAGAAGTTAGTTGTATCATTAACGACTTTGTATATTTTCTAAAGCTTAACATCAAAAGCAAATATATATATATAGTTTTTAAAATGCCAATATAATATAAATCTGCTGTTTTAACATTTGCGAACAAATTATATTTAATTTAATTGAACTATTTTCTATCACAGTATCATTATTAGTGTTAGGTTTCGCTTTTTTGTTTTTGTTTTTACCTAACGCCAAGTAGCCTAACGATATTGATAATAATGTATTTAGTTCTTGTAAATTCATAAGTCTATATTTGGACAACAGTTAATAAAGAACGTAAGCCTAAAAGGGTTGATGCGTTTTTTTTTCTCTCTTAGCGATACCTATTTATTCTTTATATCGCATAATTTTAAAACCAGTAACCTTAACAACGCCGAGTTTTAGTGAACTTTTAATCACTATTTAGTAGTTTCATTTGTTGAAATTTTCGTAACTTTCAATAGATGTCTACTATGACATTACTGCATTAATGTGTAGTGCCAACATTACATCTAAGTAAAACTATACATTCAGACCGTCATAGCGTGTTTGTAAATATAAGAAACACAAGGACTAGAAATAATATTTGTACCAGGTTTGATTGTGGTTAGCATAATTATGATATTTTTTTATACTTCATCAGAATATTTATGCATAAGTAAGAAGTAGTTGATATAAGAGAGGCATTTTATGGTTTGTTTTCGCTCTATACGATGTGTGTGTTTCTTATAATAAAGCCACATTGAGCTATTTGCTAAGTCCACCGAGGGGAATCGAGCACCTGATTTTAGCGTTGTAAGCCCATAGAATAACCGCTGTATCAGGGGGGACTGTATACGGTGAATTCCAAATCAGAAACTTGTTTAAGCGTTATAGTTTTATATTTATAGCGGGCATTTTATCGTTGATCTAAGTGAGTAATGTATTCAAGAGAAATAATTATTTTTTTCTTTTCAATTGGATATTTGTTTATCAGGTTTCAGAGACTAAAGATTCGTATATAGGTTTCAGGTATCAATGGATCAAAATATTTTAAACATTACAAGTTTTTGTATTATGACATGACATGCTTTTAGTCACATTAGATATTCTACATTTATTACTATTTTCAGTCGCCATATATGTAGATAGCTAGCTTTCTTTGTCAATAAATTATTGATAACGTGTTAATGTTGTTAAACTATAATAAAGATGTTAAGTTTGATTTGAATTTCGCGTAAAGCTACACGAGGGCTATCTGTGCTAGCCGTCTCTAATTTAGGGTTACTCTTTTACCAACCTATAGTGGGATTGATCGTCACATTATAACATCCCCACAGCTGTTAGGGCGAACATGTTTGGTGTGACGGGAATTCGAACCCGCGATCCTCGGATTACGAGTCGAGTGCCTTAACCACCTGGCCATGCCGGGCTGAAAATGTTAAGTAAAAAAATTAAAAGTGTAATAAAAACTTGGCCCCTGGTGGCTCAGTGAGTATTCTGAAGAATTATAATGGTAAAAAATTGTGTTTTAATACTCGTGGTGACCATAGCACAGATTGCTCATTTTGTAACTTTGTACTTGAAAACAAACGAACCAAACAGAAAGATAACTAAAACACGTAGACAGTTCCAGTGTTTCTGAAATATTTAATTTGGTTTAAATATTAACCGTTTGCTCTTCTTCAAAACGTATAAGGTATATTGATGACAAGGACAACAAAGTAATAAATATTGTTTTTGTCGTTTTAGGCCTAACAGTTGTATTTTCATAACATGGCTTCGATTATTACACTGCAGCTGTCCGTAGATTTAATTTTTTTTTTTTTTTTGGAAAACTAGAGTCGCTATTATTTCCCTTCAAGAACATGAGAGAGGTGATTTGAATAAAATACATATCTTTGTACAGAACATTTTGAGTATGATTGAATACTGCTTAGAATAGACTATTATTGCATAAGCTTCACTTAGGGGTGTTTTTGATGTGTTGATTAACAAATAAAGAAGCACCCTGTATGAAAATTTTGGGGTTTGAAAACATACTACACAATGTACAAATTTTCCTGAATAAAACTCGGGGTCATCAGTGTACCTCTGGTGAAATGTAGTTCCTCTTGAACAAGTAGTTTTGGTGATAGAATAACTTTAAATATTAGTTTGTTGTTGTTGTTTTTAAATAATAATACTATGTATCTAATGCTGAAGTAATTGGTGTAGGTATATAATATTTCTTTGAAGGATTTATTGTGTTAATGCAGTGTGATGAATGTTAGAAATTGGTGTATATACTGTTAATTCTAGATTGTGTTTCCATTCTGGAAATGGACTGAATAAGAGAAGTAAAGTGGATATTTGTAAGGTTGTTGTTTTGTTTATTGCCAAATTATGATTTCTGATCTTCGTGTGTGTGTTTTGTTATAGAAAGCCACATTGGGCTCACTGCTGAGTCCACTGAGGAGAATCGAACCCCCTGATTTTAGCATTGTAAATCCCTAGACTTACCGCTGTACCAGCGGGTGACTTCTGATCTTTCTCACATTGAAATTTTGTCTGATATTAAGGCCTATGATGGGTCTACAGTAAGTTTTAGGACTTCATTCAGAGATGTGTACTAAAACCCTTTAAGTCTCAGTTCAAGTTTACAGGAAATGTAAAAACACAAACAACGTATTGAACAAACAGTAAGTTCAGAATCTACCAATAACAGAAATTTCTATAATGCATTAAAAATACAAATATTGATTATTTTATTTTTTATGCGCGAGTGGCTCATGCATTACATCCTCCCATTTATACGTTATTGTATCCACCTTTTATGTGATATAACTCAAGTATCATTATTGCCTCTTTCCAATCCAAGAACACTGGGTTTAGGTTATACAAAATAACAATTGTTAACTTTTTATTTTCCCTACAATTCAAAATATATTTGTTAAAATGAACTGTCTCAAAGTTGAAAACAAGCTCGAATATATTGTCATTACGTTTATTTCTTTATTACTATTTAATAAATAATATCTCACAGTTACTGTCTTTTCTATGATTTTATATTTAATTCTCATATCCGTCAGTGTTGTGTCTCCCTAGACAATATTATTTAATATATACTTTCACTCTCGCGTTGTGGTTTCTATTTGTCTTTTTTATATTGTTTTTGTCTTTTCTGACTTTACCCAACTAATTCTCTTTTTCTTGTGTGTGGTAATTTCTCATACCTTTTTTCTGTTCTATTTTAGTATACGTTCTTGAGCCTTCGAGCCAGTGTTCTCTTATACCTTGTCTATTTCAGTAGTCGTTTTCACTCCATTGGAAACTCGGTGAAGGGCTGCTGCCCGAAATGTTGTTTTTATATTCCTCATTAAATATGGTTTCATTTGGCGAGTGTTTCACCTTGTTTGTTTTCTTTTACGTTTTGTAATTGTTTTAGTACATAAATATATTACAAAAGTTTGTATTTTATTAGTTACAGTTTTACTGTAAGTAAGATTATTTGTCAGACAGGTACAACCTATTGATCAATAATTCGATCATTCTCAGGTACAAGAACATTTTTAGTATTTTTTGTTCTTCCAACAAATAAAGAATGAGTCTGAATATATTTAACTGATTGTTACATTAGTAAAGAATATTTTACTTCACTCACCGTAGAAATGTTATTACCATCAGAGAAAGGTCTTCTCTACCCGAAACATTGTGAACATTAAACATTTAGTTATGATTTATGCTCTTTTCCTGTATTGTAATGTTCCACTGTTTGTTTGTTTTTGTGGTGTGTGTGTGTTTTCTTATAGCAAAGTCACATCGGGCTATGTGCTGAGTCCACTAAGGGGGAAGTTGTTTTTTTTAACAGAAGTTTTGTTTATAATATGACTTAAACAAATAAGTTATAAGGCCGATTGCCATAAATCACATTTTTTAAAAACCAAAATATTGTATGAACCAAAGGCTTCCATTTAACAGCCGGGCAAATGTTTAACAGTTTTGTATATGATTGAACGTTTGTTTGTTTATTTTTCGCGCAAAGCTACTCGAGGGCTATCTGAGCTAGCCGTGTTTAATTTAGCAGTGTAAGACGAGAGGGGGAAGGCAGCTAGTCATCACCACCCACCGTCAACTCTTGGGCTACTCTTTTACCAACGAATAGTGAGATTGACTGTCACATTATAACGCCCCCAAGGCGAGCATGTTTGGTGCGACGGGGATTCGAACCATGCTGAGCCGTGGTTGAAGGAAATATAAAGACTATTCATTATGATATTACATTGATGTTTTGGGATATTTTGGGCATTTTACAAGAGGCTTCGAATATTAGTATATTAATACAGCCACTAACATACGTCATGATATTAACACAATTTGACGGAGGAAGAAAGTCTGCGATTCTGTCTATTAAAATATTTTGACAATTAACATAATTATAAAACTTTAAAAGGACTGCAGTATTGGATTAAAAACTGGAATTAAACGAAAACAAGAGTAAATAACTCGAATTCTGCAGAAGTTGATTAGCAAACATTTCTGTCTTTGTTCCAGATAACGATGTGGGGTGTGTTAAAACGGAAATATTAAAATAAAACTGATAAAACTGTTGTTATGACAATGAAACACAAAAAAAATGTCGTGGTAATGTTTTGTTGAACAAATATTATGATAACAGTCCGGTTTCAAAGACAATGTAATTAATTTCGAAAATCGCTGGATTTTGTTTGTCGTTATTTAAATGTTGTCAGATTGTATTCGATGGACCATTTTCTGGTGGAAGTAGTAAAACAATTGACGCGATATTTGTGGAATTATGGGTGATCCAAACCTTTTTGTCACTTGGTCTGCATACTAATTTGTATCCTATAGTCTGTATTCTACGTCCTCATGTTAGTGTTTGTTGGTTGGTTGTTTTTGGAATTTCACACAAAGCTACTCGCGGGCTATCTGTGCTAGCCGTCCCTAATTTAGCAGTGTAAGACTAGAGGGAAGGCAGCTAGTCATCACCACCCACCGCCAACTCTTGGGCTACTCTTTTACCAACGAATAGTGGGATTGACCGTACATTATAACGCCCCTACAGCTGGGAGGGCAAGCATGTTTGGCGCGACTCGGGCGCGAACCCGCGACCCTCAGATTACGAAGCGCACGCCTTAACGCGCTAGGCCATGCCGGGCCCTCGTGTTAGTGTGTCGGACTGCATATCAGAGGTCCAAAGCTCAAGTGTAGGTGCCACTGACCACACTGCATTGCTCAACAGAATAATTTAGAAGAATAAGTAAGAAGTATCAGTGATACGCAGTCTTCAAATCTAATATAAATATAGATTCGCTGTGGTGAGTCAAAAATATTACATATAATATACAGAACACGACAATAAAAAACGTTATCTCGTACCCCAATTTGCCATCGTGTTGAGGAATTTAATTCAACAAGTGGTGAATCAAACGTATATTGGACTTTATATTTGTTGGTATTAACTTGAAATAATTGAATTACAATACATGTTTCTTAGGTTGTTTTCTACCCTAGTCTGAATTTGTATAATAATATAGATAAGAACACGAGAAATCACTAATTTTACGCACACGCTTTATACAAATCACGTTTCGTAACAAAATATATAATTGCAGAAATAATCAAGCCGATTTAGTAGTGGTTTGGTATAATTTATACAGTGTAAGACAGTTTTATTGTTTAAAGCTTGAAGTCTATGGCTCTAGAATTCGGGCTCGATCCCTGTGGTGTGTGCAGTGTAAGGTTGGCCATACATAGCATAGTTCAGATTAGCACGTGAAAACAAAGCTTTTTCAAATTCCGTGTTATGTATCATTTCAAAACATTACCAGAAGATGTCGCTAGACGCATGTTTGATTTATTAAATTATTGAAGTCGAGAAGCTGTACAAAGCCAGGTGGCCCGTACTCTCATAAAGTAATAAGTATAAGACAAACAAACAAACAAAAAAACAGACAACGGTCTCGTAGTCACAGTTGATTGGTCTGCAGTACATACCGAACACGTGTTTGCTTCACCTGTAAAAGTTTGGTGTATATATGAAATTTGGGTACATGTATTAACTGATATATGATAAACAGTAAGCCAATGGTATGAGCCAGTAGGAACCTGTTATGTAACGTGTATTTTCTTGTATCAATGTTTTAAAGTAGTTTTCATTTTTCTTTTTCGAGTTAAACAATGTTTGTTTGTTGTTATCTATGCCTACCACGGGTTTCGAAACTTGGTTGTATAGGGTAATCAGTATTCACACTTATCGCTGGGCCAATGTGAGCGTTTTTCTTTAACTAATAAACAACGTTTTGAATGAAATTCCGGTGTTCATGTATCTCGTGAAAAACGTCAGATTTAAATAATTTAATTCAATCTGTGGTCCTTATAACTGTAGTAGATTTCTCATTTGATACTTAATTATTGGAGGGCCTAGCTTGGCCTTGTGAATCAGAAAGTCCATGGTTCGCGTGTCGTTGCCGGAAAAGTGTGCTTCATACTGTCTTTGAGTGACGGTCAAACCTCAGTATTCCATTTGAGTGGCAAAAATAAGTTGTTAACTAGTCCATCACTAGGCGCGGTAGGATTAGAATAAATTAATTTATGAAATCGTGGTCCTAATAAAATGTACCAGTTGAAAGAGGTTACATTCGAGTCCAAAGCCGTAACTTGATCTCAAATCGATCAAGAGGGGATGGCGCTGTGAACCAAAATCTTGTAGTTAAAAAATAAAATAAAATTGTACAGTTATGAGGACTATTAATTGTTTATTTGCTTCAGAGATTCGAGAAAAAATGAACTGGAGTTATGTGTTTGCGTTATAATTTTAGCCGTAGCATAACGGCTCTTAGAACGACTCTGTTGTTTTTTCTTCTCTGCCAGGTCAACTGTATCACTTTGTAGCTATAGAAATATTCTTTCTCGTCTTATTCTTTACTCAGTTGTCTAATATTGTTAGATTCCACAAGTTTGTTAGGAACACAAACTTAGGACGTATACTGTCACATAATTTAATATGAAAACGTATCTTACTTCAAAAGTTTAATTCTTTTTCTGATTGACATTTGAAAAAAAATTCCAGTTCAGACATTTTCTCTATTTTCATCAAAATGTAATTTTTTTTGTCTATAATAATTTTCATTCCAAATAAATTTATATGTATATAATGTTAAGAAAATGAGCATAACTTTCTTTTATGTGAAAGAAAAACCATTTAATATACTGTAAGTTGTGCTCTTGCTGTTATAGTCAGCTGTTATTAACAAGTGTTGTTTACGTACAAATTACGTAATCGTTATATCTTCGCTATTGTTGATGTAATACTGGGTCTAAACTATAATAATGTCTCTAACAAGGTTCACATTAAGAGTATACTAACGGGTTGATGAGTATTTGACCTAACTACGTAGGTGAACCACGAAGTTCAAATGTTACGGAATAGGAAAGGCTTTTCTCGTATGAACAGTTGAGAGGTAGAAAACACTGTATTGAAACAAAACTAAACATATTCTGACTCGAGTCAGATTAATAAATTATTGCCTTATTGTTTTAAAACTTGAAAAAAGAAACTTTATTTTCAATTTATTGCACTTCTGACTTTTCGATTATGATGAAGATAGGGGTTTACAGTTGAAAATAGAGAATCTTGGACTCAAGTTTTCGCCTCCCTAAAAAGAAAAAAACGTTTTGCCCTCATTGCTGTCTTTTAAACTCGGACACAACTGCGAACAGTCGTTTTTTTTGGTACTGAATTATTTATGATGTGCTAGGTTTTCGTAAGAACTTTGAATGATGTGATGAGTTAACTAATCAAATCTATTAACGCTCGAGTGAAGTTTATCTACTCAGTAAGGGGTCGGTAATAGCGTTTAACGTTTGTTCTAGGTCTTTCTTTTTCAGTCAGGTTAAGAGACATAGAGAATTCATTAATGTATGTAAAAGATAAGGATAAAAGAGAACTAACACAGAGAAAGAGGGGGAATGAAAGCGCTTGGATTATGCTTTGCTCCCTGGGGTTTTTTTCTGGCAACCAAAAATCATGTGGCGAATTGTAAGCAAAATTCAATTAGCTATTTGTAAGAACTTTAGTTTGAAACCTAGATGGAATGGAAAGAAAGAAAAAGAAAATAAAGGAAAATATTAAAGATACAGGAGAATATACAAAGGTCCATAAAAAAATCAGGAACCTAGTTTACGAAGCACTGGAGGTGTATAACATGTCATATAAGAAAAAATAAAGATTGGAACTGCCGTGAAAGACATTGAGAAAATAATTGAAGTCGTAAATAAATGAAAATGATACTAGAAGAAACGGCATAAAAATTAAACAGTAAGAAAACGAATTCGGTTTTGTTCGAAGGTTTTTGTACTTTGCACATAGTAAAAAAGTTAGTTTCACGCTTTATATCGGTACCTCCATTTCACTGTTCCATTTTTACATGTTACCGCCTATAATTTTGTAGTAGACGTGGTATGTTCTAACCATAGCAACATTTTCACGAAAAAAACATTTATTTCTTTAGCCGAAAGCTATTTTAATATCGCACTTTTTATAAGTACGAGAAGAAAAGCAAGTTCAAGGAATTATTATGTGGATATAACGGTCTGGTTATTTTCGATATGTCTGTTTTTCTTTTCGTTGTTTTTTAGGGTCCATCTTATGTGGATATTTTGAAGGCTTTAGTGCAGCCACAGAAAAAAATTCAAAATATTTTTATCAGTTAAATGAGCCACAAAATGTTGAGGTATTGTGTTTTGGATTTGCTTTTAATAACGCGTGGGCATCTATGGCAAGATGGTTAGGGACGCTCGACTAGCAATTTAAAGGTTGCGGGTTCAAATCCATGTCCCATTAAACATGCTTGCCGCTTTCAGCGGGGGGGGGGGTGTGACGTTAAAGTGTCACGGCCAATCCCATTATTCGTTGGTAAAAGAGTATCCCAAGGGTTGGCAGTATGTGGTGATGACTAGTGGACTCTATTCCATCTAGTCTTTCACTGATAAATTAGGGACGGGTAGTACAGATATCCCTCGTGTAGTTTTGCACGATATTCAAAATAATCAAACAAATTTTTATAACGCCGTCTTGTGACAATTTGTAACGATAAGAGTTTATAATACATAAACCTTACATCACGTAGTACCGTAGTTATAGATTTCGACGTCATGGGCTTTAGTAAGAACGCTAGAAATCATTTCTCACTTTTTTTGTTTGTTAAGATATCCATGAAGAGCGTGATATTTATTTCAACTGCACACGACACTGTACTTATGTTTAAATTTTTATTTTTGCACGGATTTGTAGAGAAGCGAGTGTCACAAGCTCTGTGTAAATAGACATTTTGAACTTAACTTCACGTGAAAACAGTATCACGCTTACGTATCGTGTAGAAGTCTCAAACAAATGAGGATTAAAGAGACGTACAAACTGGGCCCGGCATGGCCAAGCTCGTTAAGGCGTGCGACTCGTAATCTGAGGGTCGCGGGTTCGCATCCCGGTCGCGCCAAACATGCTCGCCCTCCCAGCCGTGGGGGCGTTATAATGTTACGGTCAATCCCACTATTCGTCGGTAAAAGAGTAGCCCAAGAGTTGGTGGTGGGTGGTGATGACTAGCTGCCTTCCCTCTAGTCTTACACTGCTAAATTAGGGACGGCTAGCACAGATAGCCCTCGAGTAGCTTTGTGCGAAATTCAAAAAACAAAACAAACAGGTACACACTGAGCCCTAACGGTGGTGGTGAACATTACCTTCTGTGTTCTTTTTAATGTATTCCATCCCACTCTCTCCTGCACTGAGATTCACACGTACTTGTTTCTGGAAAATGTTACCTTCATATTTCTCCTATTCTTACGATGACGTAAATTACACTGGTGTTTTCAGCTCGGTTATATTTTTTCACTTTTGTTCCTCGGGCTGGAATCACGTGGTGGCTACGAACGACTTCATCACCGAGGCTAAGTTTCAACACTGTCTTGTTTTTTGAGGTCCAGTGGCGCTAAAGAGACGTTTTTGTTTTCCGTGATTAATTTCTACTCCACTTGTAGTGTACATTCTTGATTATTAAAAGAAAACAAAACAAATTGAGGTTCTGAAGGTGTGTGTTTTTTTATACATATATATATATGGCTAGCAGAATAAGCTTGCACGTTATTAGACGACAGATTTATTGTATTCAACTGCTGGAAATAGGCATAAGAACGAAAAAAAAGGCAGTGACGTAAGACCATGCTTTGAGCGTGCATGTTTTCTGATAGAAAAGCCAGATCGGGATATTTGCTGAGTTCACCGAGGGGAATCGAACGCCTGATTTCAGTGTCGTAAATATGTAGACTTACCGTTGTACCAGCGAGGGACTGTGTCGAGAGTGTGATACGTTAATTTTTTGAGACAACTGTATTTGTAGCTAATATGTTACATTTAGTTCTTAATGTTTTATTTATTTTCCAATTAAGTATGTACTGTTAAACGATGAATTTAACGATGAATATATATATATATATATGGGTTTTATCGGAGTAGCAAAAGCGTAAACCCACAGACAAGTCAAATAAGTTAGAAAAATCTTGTAGCGATTTCCCGAGCCGTCTAGGCGTTAGCCCCGCTGACGTGATCAGGTAGGTAGTAGTAGACGAAAACGTTGCTGTTTTAGAAATTTTTTGAATTCTTATATCGGAAATGTTAGCAACAGTTTTAGCATATTACTAGTACATATCGCGCATAATATGTTGTAGCTACACTTTGAAAGGTTGGATTTTTGCTTAGGAATTCGACAGAGTGGTTTTTTCAGCGCGTGAATTATTTGGAATCCTTGTATTTAAAATATTTATAAGCTTAGTGTACAGTAATACACAAGCAACTGGAAACAAGGAGTGTTGAGGTCATGAAGGTTTTTTAAGTTTGACCTCTAAGTGTCGTGGTATTACACCGAGCTGTTATTTATTTATTCTTTCCATTTTAGTGAGCCTTCATATATTTGTTTATTTCTTTAGCAGTTTAGATCACTATTAACTTTGCTTTTACCCTCTTTCATTTTTTAAAAATCTGATTTAAAGCTTGGCTTGACCAGGTGGTTAGAACATTTTATTCGCAATGTGCTGGTTCAAATTCCGTTGTCGAACACGCTTACCTTTGCAGCTGTGGAGACATCATTCTGTTTGCTTGTTTGTAGTTAAGTACAAAGCTACATAATAGGCTATCTGTGTTGTGCTCATCCTGAGTATGGAAACTTGGTGTTTTTAGTATTAAAGTTTGCAGGCGTGCCGCTGAGTTACTGGGGGGGTAATAGTGTTTTGTACTTTGGTAATATTAATATCAAAAGTAAAGTTTTTTAACAGTTGTTGTTCTTAGATTGCGCTGCCGTAAATGCTCATTAAGTAGATTGACAGTCGAAACAGGCTGTCTGCTGTGTCCACCGATGATATTCGAAGTCTTTAATTTAGCGTTATAAACTAGTGGTTTTACTGCTGCTCCACCGGGGGACCAATCGAAAAGAAGGAAGAAAGTCTAAAAATACACTTCTGTTTGTAAATCTTATAAAACTTATTTTTGGTTTATAAGATTTTTTAAAAACTGAATATTAAATTATTTACCTTTATATATATATATATTTGTATGTGTGTGTAAATCAAAAATATTTTTATTCTATCTTATTATATTTCATTATACAGAGTATAAGTTTTCATAAAACTGAAGATTTGTATAAGTTTAGATAAGCTAAGCATCCAAGTAATCTTAGATATATTGCACCAGTACCTTTCACAACTCATACAAGCGGTTTTATACAGTGTATTAAGAATAGCTTAGTTATAACTTCTGTTCAGAACAAGTTGCTAACATTTATAAAAACCAAAAATAACCAGTTAAAGGATATCGTTAATTTAATAACCCCATCTTACTTATGATGATTAGAATGTAATGATTCATCAGTTGGGTTCTATCGTTGTCGGCGATGTATTCGGCCGCAATCCCAAAAAATCTCAAAAGATTCGGCCAACTTCGAGGATTTATGTTAACCCTATAATCAACACTGAGTTAGAAATGTAGAGTTGTCCTCATAATGAAAAATAATAAAATAAATATCTTATGTGTGCATATTAAACAATTTAGCCAATAAGGTAATAAAATTAACAGTCAAGAAATATCTTAATATCTGTATTTAATATAGACTGTGTGCCCTATAATGTTTTAGCAAGAACCTATTAATTTTCAAGTCATCAAACAAAAATCATCTGTCAAATTAACTAGATGATTGTCTTGCTTTGGCATGATTATCTGTCTGTTTGCCACTCTTTGTATTTAAATGTGTGAGTGGCTAATTCCTTATCTGTCTCTATGTTCTTCTGTCTGCTTGTTTGACTGAAGTTATGCTTTAACTGTTAGAAGGTCTAGAAGGTAGTGTATAATCGTTAGATTCCTGTACATTGATACAAATGGAGCTGGTCCTTTATTGACAGGACTAAATATGAAGACAGTTTTAGTTATCTTATTAACCTACAGCTGCAAACAACAACAGTAAACTTCTTAGAAGGACGATTGGAACGAACTTACCATTGGAAACTTTTTTTCTGACAATGCGCCTGTTGAACCAATTGTCAGATATGGTAAGGGTATTGCGAATAACAAGACTCAACACATTACCAGCTAATTTACTTCACTGACTTTCCACGCAGACTCCTATTTTAAGAATGCCAGTTAACTCACTCCACCAGCTTACTGTAGTACTCCTTTTTATAGAATGGTAGTTAACTCACTCTACTGGCTTACTCCTATCTTAAGAATGTCAGCTATATCCATTAGTTTACCGCACAGACTTCTTTCTTAAGGATTTCAACTTGTTCACTCCACTAGCTTGTTTCCTACTTTAATAATGCCAGCTAACTCATTCTTCTGGCTTGTCATGCACATATTTTTATATTAAGAACTCTTCAAATTTGATACAAAAGTGATATTTGACTTTTGATATCCAATTACTTTTTACTAGGGTTCCAAACAAGGACAGAGGTTTCTCTGATTGAAGCTGACGTGACTTTGGCGGTATGAACATTTCTGTGGTAAAACTTCTAGATATGTGTCATTATTTTTAAATTACGTATGAGTCTTGTAAGAAGACTGATAGCGTTCTAATGGGATCTCCATTTTATCCTGTTGTTTATCAGATGTTTAAGGAGTATCTGCGTGAACGAGCTATTTTTACATCTTCGTTGTCGTCACGACATCTTAAGTTTGCGATTTTTTAACCATATTTCGATTTGGTCCGGTTTGTTTTGAATTTTGCGCAAAGTTACACGAGGACTATCTGCGCTAGCAGTGAAAGACTAGAGGGAAGGCAGCTAGTCATCACCACACACCTGCAACTCTTGGGCTCTTCTTTTACTAACGAATAGTGGGATTTACCGCACATTATAATGCCCTTATGACCAAAAGGTCGAGCATGTTTGATATAACGGAAATAGTTTCAGTTCTTTTAAAATGTTCCGTGATTATCTGAACAACAGTGTGTGTGCGTTTTCTTATAGCAAAGCCACTTCGGGCTATCTGCTTAGCCCACCAAGGGGAACCGAACCCCTAATTTTAGCGTTGTAAATCCGTAGACATACCGCTGTACTAGCAGGGGGTTGAACAACAGATATCTGTGCAAGTGAGCAAAGCTTGTGGTAGACACAATCGATATACTATATTTATCACAAACACATTATAACATTGTTTGGCGTTTGAAACTGTTTGCTTTTGGGAAGGTTACATAACATTCATTTCCAACACAAAATATTCATACATTTAATTAATAAAAGCATGTCCAGGTTGGCGATTTAGAATTTCCAAGATGGTGATACCTTTTTTACTTTGGAAAACAAAGGAATATAGATAAGCTTGGAGTACCATATTGAAAGAGTCCCGAAAAATGCCGCACCATCGCCGTGGTAAGCAAAGCATGGCTTATTGTAACATGTGGTAAACTACGAACACAAAGGTTAGTGGCAAAAGCTGTACACAACATAATCAATAATGATCTCTCTCTAGAAAAGCAACACATGCCACATGTACACAAATTTGCTCCACGCCACATCTGCCTTTGGTCAACCTGCACCACTTTACACAACTGGAGAATTAAACAGATATTCATGCTATACTGTATCAAAAAATACTAGTCATTTCGTTAGATTGGAAAACCATCGTTCTCGTACATTAGATGGATTATAAGGAGGTCTCAAGAATTAGGGGTATTCTTTGGACGTGAAAACCTCCAATTGTTTGTGTGCAAGTGTAGTGTTACAGTAGGGGATGTCAGTAGAGGTATCAAACCTTAATTTATTGTATTATGAGTTAACAAGCCAACAGCTTCTTTGAGTTCGCATTAATGTGAACAAAAGGCCTACATAATTTCTATTAAGATCTGGTGAAATCAGTTGTTACTGAACGTATTCAAATTCTATTGTATACCGCCCGATGAAGGACTCATCAATTAGATCAATAAATACCCTTTGTATTATATATAGGTGGTGAAGCTACTAAGGCATATTCCACCGTCTCTATTTGTAAATTACTGATCGCAGTGAAGGTAACCAGCAGTATCCTGCAGTCCATGTCAGAGGATTGACTGCCATTCTTATAGCACATCAATAAAGCTTACAATACAGGTAGTTTATTGTGGTATTTATGGATTAGAACCAGACTCACCGGTTCTCAAAATCTATAGCTTTCCATTAGAGCCAATCCGCACCAACTTCAATAGAAACATCATGGAGTTATCCCTGGAGTTTGTTTTGTTGACCCATCATCTCTGCCACACTGAAAAAACAAACAAGCTCTTAAAACTGATATCAAACAAATAAATTCAATTATCAAAAGTTTTCAGTTACTCTGGAGGTATGAGCTTCCAGTTACTCTGGAGGTACGAGCTTTCAGTTACTCTGGACGTATGAGCTTCCAGTTACTCTGGAGGTATGAGCTTTCAGTTACTCTGGAGGTACGAGCTTCCAGTTACTCTGGAGGTATGAGCTTTCAGTTACTCTGGACGTATAAGCTTTCAGTTACTCTGAAGGTATGAGCTTCCAGTTACTCTGGAGGTATGAGCTTTCAGTTACTCTGGAGGTACGAGCTTCCAGTTACTCTGGAGGTATGAGCTTTCAGTTACTCTGGACGTATAAGCTTTCAGTTACTCTGGAGGTACGAGCTTCCAGTTACTCTGGAGGTATGAGCTTTCAGTTACTCTGGACGTATAAGCTTTCAGTTACTCTGAAGGTATGAGCTTCCAGTTACTCTGGACGTATGAGCTTTCAGATCTTTTTTCTGGCCAATCCCATTTTACCAAAGATATGTAATTTATCGCTCCCTGACACATATACACAGGTAGACACAATGTATGACTGAATGTCTCCTAGCGTGTACAATCCAATTTAATATTTATACAAATACATTTGATGGAAGTCAAATATCGTATTATGCACGTTAAACTTCCAATGTAAGCCGGTAAGAGATTTGGGCCACACTAGCTGAAAATACCATCTATAAAAAATGAGTGAATAGACTTGGATTTCTAGATAATTTTTCAAATGTTAATTAGTTGTGATATATATCGTTCGAAGTACAAAGTTCCAACGTGAAGAAATCTTACTCTGCGAAACATATGTGAAAATCACGTGTGAATTAACTATTGATCAAATTACTTGCACACAGATTCCATCGAGAAACAAAACAAAATTAGGATCATCAATGAAATAAAAACAAAACAGGTAAATTACTTATTGGTCAAACTTTTATAAGTAGAAATTATACTTTAAGGCTGTAAAGAACACAAATCACAAGAATGTTAATAAAAAACCTGAAATATTAGGTGCTTTCGTTTTTCACCTGAATAATGTACTTCATGTATTTAAGTTGACAAGATAAGTCACACGGGCTTTATGTTGTATGGCTGTTTTATGCCTGCTTGTTTATGACTACTGGGTCCGGCTTGGTCAGGTGGATAAGGCACTCAACTCATAATCTGAGGGTTGCGGGTTCGAATCCCCGTCAAACCAAACATGCTCGCTCTTTCAGCCGTAGGGGCGTTATAAAGTGACAGTCAATCCCACTATTCGTTGGTAAAAGAGCAGCCCAAGAGTTGGTGGTGGATGGTGATGACTTTCCTCTAGTCTTACACTGCTAAATTAGGGATGGCTAGCATAGGTAGCCTTCCCGTAGCTTTGCGCGAAATTAAAAAAAACATACAAAAAATAGTATGACTATTGCTGGTAAAATGTTAATATAATTTATTTTATTTGGGTTTGAGTAACATTGTTAGGTTTGTGGCGATTTTTAGGGATTAATAACAATATTAGGTTTGCGCAAATTATCTGGGTTTGGATAACAGTTTTAGGTTTGCAACAATTATTTGGGTTCAGGTGACGATATTGGATTTGAGAAGTTATTTTGGGTTTACTTACGATATCAGGTTTATGTATAGTTTTGGGTTTGAGTAGCAATATTGGGTTAGCGGCGATTCTTTGGGTAACACTACAAGGTTTGTACCATTCTTTTGGTAAGAATATTATGTTTGGACAATTCTTTGGGTAATAATATTAGGTTTAGGTGCTTTGTATTATTATTTGGTTAACGATTTTAGGTTTGTACAATTCTTTTGGTAACAATATTAGGTTTGTATCATTATTTCGTTAACAATATTATTTTTGTACTATTCTTTCGGTAACAATATTAGGTTTGTATTATTCTTTCAATAACAATGTTACGTTTGTACCATTCTTTCGGAAACAATATTAGTTTGTATTATTCTTTCGATAACAATGTTAAGTTTGTACCATTCTTTCGGAAACAATATTAGGTTTGTACAATTTTTTGGGTAACAATATTAGTTTTGTACCATTCTTTTGGTAACAATATTAGGTTTGTACAATTATTTTGGTAAAAATAATAGTTTTGTACCATTCTTTGGGTAACATTGAGGTTTTAATAACAATATCAGGTTTGTATATAATTTTGAGTTTGGGAAATAATATTAGGTTTGCGGAAATTCTGTGAGTTTCAGGAGTAATATTGTCATTAATTTAAGGTTCTGTGTATGAGTTCATACACACACTAACTAAGATTCTAGCTCACTCCTGAGTGAAGCTATATATAAATATATCACAGTTCGGTCCACACAAAGATGATAGAACTTTTTAAACAGGGTTTTAACATAATTTCAGCCTTTGTACAAGGAAAATGTTAGTGAACTAGTACATGTGTTTTTAGATAAATTACTACACATCAAATACAAACACTAAACTAACTTTTTTTGGAATGTAAGTAGATCTGTATGTTGTTGTACAATTATATAAGAACTGTAAGTAGTTCTATATATTGTTATAACAGTATATAATAACTGTAAGTAGATCTGTATACGGCCCGGAATGGCCAGGTGGGTTAAAGCGTTTGACTCGTAATCTGAGGGTCGCAGGTTCGAATCCCGATCGCACCAAACATGCTTGGCCTTTCAGCCGTGGGGGCATTATAATGTTACGGTCAATCCCACTATTCGTTGGTAAAAGAGTAGCCCAAGAGTTGACGGTGGGTTGTGATGACTAGCTGCCTTCCATCTAGTCTTACACTGCTAAATTAGGAACGATTAGCACAGATAACCCTCGAGTAGCTTTGTGCGAAATTGAAAAACAAACGAACAGATCTGTATACTGTTATAACATTATATAATAACTGTAAGTAGATCTCTATATTGTTGTATAATAACTGTAAGTAGATCTTTATATTG
Organism: Tachypleus tridentatus; assembly: GCF_004210375.1. Taxonomy (NCBI): domain Eukaryota; kingdom Metazoa; phylum Arthropoda; class Merostomata; order Xiphosura; family Limulidae; genus Tachypleus; species Tachypleus tridentatus. The sequence continues at coordinate 119,020,344 of NC_134837.1, forward strand.
TTATATAATAAATGTAAGTACATATGTTTATTGTTATATCAATATATAATAACTGTAAGTAGATTCGTATATTGTTATATAATAACTGTAAGTACATCTGTTTATTGTTATATAATAACTGTAAGTACATCTGTTTATTGTTATATCAATATATAATAACTGTAAGTAGATTCGTATATTGTTATATAATAACTGTAAACAGATCTGTATATTGTTATATAATAACTGTAAGTAGATCTGTATATTGTTATATAATAACTGTAAGTAGATCTGTATATTGTTACATAATAACTGTAAGTAGATTCGTATATTGTTATATAATAACTGTAAGTAGATTCGTATATTGTTATATAATAACTGTAAGTAGATCTGTATATTGTTATATAATAACTGTAATCAGACCTGTATATTGTTATATAATAACTGTAAGTAGATCTGTATATTGTTACATAATAACTGTAAGTAGATTCGTATATTGTTATATAATAACTGTAAGTAGATCTGTATATTGTTACATAATAACTGTAAGTAGATTCGTATATTGTTATATAATAACTGTAATCAGACCTGTATATTGCTATATAATAACTGTAAGTAGATCTGTATATTGTTATATAATAACTGTAATCAGACTTGTATATTGTTATATAATAACTGTAAACAGATCTGTATATTGTTATATAATAACTGTAATCAGACCTGTATATTGCTATATAATAACTGTAAGTAGATCTGTATATTGTTATATAATAACTGTAATCAGACCTGTATATTGTTATATAATAACTGTAAACAGATCTGTATATTGTTATATAATAACTGTAAGTAGATCTGTATATTGTTACCTAATAACTGTAAACAGATCTGTATATTGTTATATAATAACTGTAAGTAGATCTGTATATTGTTACATAATAACTGTAAGTAGATTCGTATATTGTTATATAATAACTGTAATCAGACCTGTATATTGTTATATAATAACTGTAAGTAGATCTGTATATTGTTATATAATAACTGTAATCAGACCTGTATATTGTTATATAATAACTGTAAGTAGATCTGTATATTGTTACATAATAACTGTAAGTAGATTCGTATATTGTTATATAATAACTGTAAGTAGATTCGTATATTGTTATATAATAACTGTAAGTAGATCTGTATATTGTTATATAATAACTGTAATCAGACCTGTATATTGTTATATAATAACTGTAAGTAGATCTGTATATTGTTACATAATAACTGTAAGTAGATTCGTATATTGTTATATAATAACTGTAAGTAGATTCGTATATTGTTATATAATAACTGTAAGTAGATCTGTATATTGTTATATAATAACTGTAATCAGACCTGTATATTGTTATATAATAACTGTAAGTAGATCTGTATATTGTTACATAATAACTGTAAGTAGATTCGTATATTGTTATATAATAACTGTAAGTAGATCTGTATATTGTTACATAATAACTGTAAGTAGATCTGTATATTGTTACATAATAACTGTAAGTAGATTCGTATATTGTTATATAATAACTGTAATCAGACCTGTATATTGTTATGTAATAACTGTAAGTAGATCTGTATATTGTTATATAATAACTGTAATCAGACCTGTATATTGTTATATAATAACTGTAAGTAGATCTGTATATTGTTACATAATAACTGTAAGTAGATTCGTATATTGTTATATAATAACTGTAAGTAGATTCGTATATTGTTATATAATAACTGTAAGTAGATCTGTATATTGTTATATAATAACTGTAATCAGACCTGTATATTGTTATATAATAACTGTAAGTAGATCTGTATATTGTTACATAATAACTGTAAGTAGATTCGTATATTGTTATATAATAACTGTAAGTAGATTCGTATATTGTTATATAATAACTGTAAGTAGATCTGTATATTGTTATATAATAACTGTAATCAGACCTGTATATTGTTATATAATAACTGTAAGTAGATCTGTATATTGTTACATAATAACTGTAAGTAGATTCGTATATTGTTATATAATAACTGTAAGTAGATCTGTATATTGTTACATAATAACTGTAAGTAGATTCGTATATTGTTATATAATAACTGTAAATAGATCTGTATATTGTTATATAATAACTGTAAGTAGATCTCTATATTGTTATATAATAAGTGTAAGTAGATTCGTATATTATTATATAATATCTGTAAATAGATCTGTTGTTGATTATACTTAGTTTTCTACCAAATGAATATATTATAAGAGTTGTGTAAATTCTAGTCCTACCATATTACCAGTTAATATTTTCATCGGACAAGGATTTTCTCTCTTAGTCTATTTTTTTCTTTTAATAGGAACTTTATTCATTTATTTGGTTACATCCAAATAATATTATAATAAGTCCTAGTGTGACTAGATAACACTTTTATTTCTTCGAAAAGAAAAAGCAAGCAAACGGTAAGTTCTGCGATCACCTTTGTTGTTTAAGGTAATCATTGTATTATAATGACGTCTTCCATCGTTTACAATCATGACAAATCTCTTTAACATGGTTTTTCTTCTATTCTTCTATTTACACGTTGTTGGTGATAAGTACAATTATTGATTAGTTGGAATAGTCTATGCAAAGTGTATCTGAACGCTTTATACAAATATTTATGAAAGTTGTATAACGTGTTTTTAGTCGTAACTTGTAGTAATGAACGTTCAACGAATAATACAGCCTTAAACATTCACAAAAATACTTTCTTGTGCGAATATTTACTCGCCGACAATAATCGGTTTACAATAAACAGAAGTGGTTACCATGGAAACTTATGAATGTGTTTTGAGGTTATTATAAAATAACGTGTAACTATAGGTTGTTTGAACAATAGAACACCTGAAATGATGCAAATTTATATTAACTGCATGGAAGAGTAAATTTCTTCGACAGTCATTTCTTAATGAGTAAACAATGTTTTTCTAGTTAAAAAACTCGAGGGAGTCCTCAAGAGTTGCAGCACTTGAAATTCTTTTAGGTATAATTAGAGTAAATTAATCTATAAGATTTTTCCCTCCTCCCTTTTCAATAGCTATATTTTTGTGCACCAGCAGTACCAGACGTAGGGCACACGTACACCCAATTCGAATTTATTAGTGGTCAGGATCTCTACTAGTGTATCCTCAAATTGAAATTTTTTTAGATTGGATTAGAGTAAATTAACCCGTGGTAGCTTGGGCATGGTTTAACTCATCAGTCGAAACGGTTTGACATTTTGAGTCTAGAACTGTAATTAGATTTCATATCGGTCAAGTGTTGATTGACTGTGAGATAAAGCTTTGTACTTGAAAAAAAACAAACAAAAAACAAACAAACTCGGAGCCATTCTATGAGCCGATACGTCGCGACTAAAAACGAATTAGTGGTTCCATTTATCTAGTGTTTGTTAAATTATATTTCACGTAAGAACTGCCACGGTAATTTGCTCTGGTAATCGCATCTTGTGTTAAATTTAAATAATGTTTTCTATACTGATTATTTGGAATTAAGCACAAGGCTGCCCAATAGGTTGTCTGTGCTCTGCCCACCACAGGTATCAAAATCCGATTTTTAGTGGTGTGAGTTCGCAGACTTACCTCTGGACCATCAAAGGGCAATGTTTTCTAGATGTTTACTAAAGAAAAACTCATTAGTGGCTCCATCTGTCCAGTATTTGTTAAATTATATTTAACATAAAGAGTGGATTTAAAAATTTCGTCACGTTGAGTGTTTGTTTTTTTTCGAATTTCATGCAAAGTTACTTGGGAGTTATCTACACTAACCGTTCCTCAGATGGAAGGTAGATAGTGAACAAAACACACCGCCAATTCATGAACTACTATTTGCCAACAAATAGATTAACCGTTACATTATAACGTCCACATGGCTGAAAGAGTGATTTTTTTTTTTTTAATTTCGCGCAAAGCTCCAGCGGCCCGGCATGGCTAGGTGGGTTAAGGCGCTCGACTCGTAATCTGAGGGTCGCGGGTTCGCATCCCCGTCGCACCAAACATGCCTGCCTTTCCAGCCGTGGGGGCGTTATACTGTGACAGTCAATCCCACTATTCGTTGGTAAAAGAGTAGCCCGATTCGCGAAATTCAAAAAACAAGCAAACCTTTTTTTTCTTGAAAAGTAAATGTGAAATAAACAGCACAAAGCTACTCGGGGGCTATCTGTGCTAGCCCTCCCTAATTTAGCAGTGTAAGACAAGAGGCAGGGCAGCTAGTCATCACCACCCATCGCCAACTCTTGAACTACTCTTCTATCAACGCATAGTGGGATTGACCATCACATTATAACGCTCCCAGGGCTAAAAGGACGAGCATGTTTGGTGCGACGGAGATTCAAACCCGCGACCCTCAGATTACGAGTCGAGCGCCTGAACCAACATGGCCATGCCGGGCTCTGAAAGAGTGAACGTGATTGATTGGACAAGGATTCGCTCCTACGACCCTCAGAGGCGAATGAAACGCCTTAACTACCTGGTCCTGGTAAATTCATGAATATCATATCGTTATTTTAATTCCTTGTTTAGAGTTTTTCGAACACAACTACAACGTATCCTTCTATACGTAGCTGTTTCTAATTTTAACTAAAACGACTTAGGCGGGCAATAGTACCCACCGCCAACTATGGGCTACCCTCATCTGACCAAATAGTAAGATTTGATTGCCAGCTTACAGCGCATCCATGGCCTTAAGGTTTAGTTTAGGTTTGGTTTATTTTAATTTTCGCACAAAACTACACGATAGCTATCTGCGCTAGCCGTCCTTAATTTAGCAGTGTAAGACTAAAGGGAAGGTAACTTGTCATTATCGCTCACATCCAACTCTTGGGCTACTTTTTTACCAATGAATAGTGGGTTTGATCGTCTAATTATAATGACTTCACGACTAAAAGGACGAGCATGTTTTGTGTGACGGCGATCCGAATCCGCGACCCTCATATTACAAGTCGAGTGCCTCAATCACCTGGCCATGCCGGGCCAAGGCCTCAACATGCAGAGCGTCAACAGAACGCGATCGTTTACACACAGCATGTTGCACGTTAGACACTAGGTTACGTACAGCCATGGCTTTTTTTTTTTTTTTTCGTCTACCTAACTATGAGGACGAATATAAAGATGAAGGACTTGGGTGTTGAATAAAGAATTTGTTCATTGTACTACTGGTTTAGGGATAGATATTGTTATGTGATGGATAACTGATTGTCAAGCCTCTGTCAGTTGACATACAATTCACAGAATTTAACAAATGCGTGTTTTTTCCAGAAGTTATCAAACTGGTATTGAAGCAAGGGCCTTTCCTAACCTCCCGCCAGTTACTGTATAGACTGAATATTCTACCCTATTCTTTATTTATTAGATTAGAGTATGAAATGTCCGACACTGTTTATCATTTCCATGTTTGGGCGTGGGGATGTTTGTAGATGTTTTTTGAACATAATAAATACGGAATACTTAGCAGTGAAAGGTTAGTAATACGTTTCTTGGAGGTGAGCCTTGATAAATGTTTGTATTTTATATTTATTGCAAAGATATAGAGGCTATCTTTGGCTGTCCTTAATTTTAAACTACTGATCAGTAGGAAGCTACTTAACCAGACGTAGCACCCCTCCCACACACTAAACTTCCACGTTGAAAGATTGATTGTAACTTACAATGAATTTATAATATGCAGTTCGCTTGGGTTCCAACCCTGCTCTGAAATCCAGAGCTCTACTTCAGGACCACCGCACCTATCTTGATGATAGTCTTTAAATCCAGGTGGCTAAATTTGAAGTGAGATCACCAAGACAGCAAACAGAAAATAATAACAATATGTGTTTTTCTTTGTTTCTGCTATTTTTGCTATGCCAAGAATAGATTAAAATGTGAGTTGATGAAGTGTAATCTAAAACTTAAAAATAAACTTTTTGTTTTGAAATCTTATTCGACTGAAAAATCTTTATTGCTACATAAAGCTAATGCATACCTGATGACGTTGTCTAATTCTGCCAAACAGAAATGTATCGATGGGGGTAAAGAACTGAATAAAACCGGCTTTTAAAGCAAATCCGCGTAAAGCTGTCTGCTGTGTCTGCCGGGGAAATTGAATCCCTTATTTCAGCGTTGTAAGTCAGTAGACTTACCACTGTCTCATCTATAGATATTTAAAAATATCATCGATTAAACAGGCCTGCGAATTTAAAAGTTGTTTTAATTTTAATAATAGATTTTGCATAATTCGACTGCGAAGATCTCGAAAATAATATTTTTTTTCTATCACATAAAGATTTTTTACAAATCGGGAAGACAAAATACACTTCGATTAATTTTACAACAAATTTACTAGAGATATAACATTACATGTCTGGGTCATTTACACAAACTTTTGTTGTTATAGCGACGAATAATAAATATCGAAAACAAAATAATGTGAAAGTGCACACCGAAACAAATATTATCCAGAAATCACATGCCATGAGGTCTGTTAACCCATTATATACTAGCGATGTGTTTCTTGTGGGTTCTAGATTATGGAACGGTGGATAAGACTTTCACGTCGTGACTGGTCTAGAGAAATCTATAGTAAGTGGGCTTTCAACATTTTAAACATAAAATGTACCCCCGATTTCAAGAAAAATGATTCACTTACCTAATAGTACATATGATGTTTTGTGAACAGTCTGTATGTGATGAAGAAAATGTAAGAGTATTCTTGGATTCAGCGTAGAGGAATTAGTGTAGAACATGTAAAAAATTGAAAACAATAAACCCATCGCAGGCATGTGTGTCATTTTATGAAATACAGCGGTAAGTCTACGGATTTACAATGCTAAAATCAGGGTTTCGATTCCCCTCGGTGGACTCAGCAGATAGCCCCACGTGGCTTTGCTATAAAGCACACACACACACACACACACACACACACACGCATTTAATGAAAACGAATATTTAAGGTTGAGATGGCCCGGCATGGCCGAGCGCGTTAATGCGTGCGACTCGTAATCTGAGGGTCGCAGGTTCGCGCCCGCGTCACGCCAAACATGCTCGCCCTTTCAGCCTTGGGGGCGTTATAATGTGACGGTCAGTCCCACTTTTCGTTCTTTAAAGAGTAGCCCAAGAGTTGGTGATGGGTGGTGATGACTAGCTGCCTTCCCTCTAGTCTTACACTGCTAAATTAGGGACTGCTAGGTGCAGTGGGCTAACAACCTACTCACTTAAATTCCTGTTACGGAAACCGCAGTGATTGCGGCCCTATGTTCCTTAATGGAATCGAGTGGCAGATGATTATGATGAAGGTTGAGATAATACATTTAATTATTTTGAATAAAACAGTTGTCTTTGTAAAGAATATCGTAACAATTCTACAACAATGATATAAGCAGTTTCTGATCTACTGATAGTGGTGACGAAACAACATAAATCCTCGGTGTCACACGTTTGAATAGTTGGTTAGATTTACCAAACCTATTTACCTGTAAAGAAAAGTGTGAATGGTGACAGTAACATATATATTCAGGTTTTCACTTAACACGAGGTCAGAAAACTGTTAAATTGTTTCTAGTTATTTTCATTTCTTTATCGTTTTCGAAGTTGTTAATATATGTTGCCACCGGTGGTAAACATTGCTTTCAACATAGTACCGGTAGATTAACAGCAGTGTCATTTAATAGTTGTACGGTTGATATTAAATCGAGGTTAGAACCCCACCTATGTGTGATGAGATTGCCGGTCAATTCGTAACGCATGTAACAATGGGCAAATGCGAAGTTTCTTCTACTAAGAAACATGGCATTCAATCAGTCTGACGGATGATGCTGATATAAATACGTCGGAAAGAATCGTCTGTTTCTGTCTTTGAAATAAGAAGTAATAGACTGATACCTATGTCTCACATACCCTTGATCTCTCAGACAGTTTCCTTGTTCCTCCAAGCTTCCAACAAGGACTTTCAGGTTCTATGTATCTCTAAGCCTTCATTCAACAGAGACTTAGTTCTATATTTATTATTTGTTATAGTTTATACCCTTTAGCTTTTAAAAATATGTTGTATTTTTACAAGACTGCAACAAAGACTTGGGTGTTTCTTTCTCTGTCTTTTCTTTCCCTACCAATTACTTGGATCTTTCAAAGAGATTATCTATTTCTTCACTTCACAAATAACATTCCGATTGTATGTTTTTCTTTCTTTTCTTCCACTAGATATAGCCCTTTTCTAACAAATAGTTTTTCGCTGGTTGCTTTTTTCTCTGTGATTATAACCTCGATCTTACAAACAATTCCATATTCCTGCAAGTCCATACCATCTTTCATTTACTTTTGTCACAAAGTGACACAACGGTATGTTTGTAGACACTAGAAACCAGGTTTTGATACCTGTGGTGGGTAAAGCACAGATATACTATTGCGTAGCTTTGTGCTTAACTATAAACAAACTCTTTCTGTAGTTATACCATTCATCTTTCAAACAGATTCTGTTTTCCTCCAAGTTCTTAAAAATGGCTTTCCAACTTGGTAGTGTCTTTCTCTTTCTGTACTTATAACTTTCATTCTTCAAACAGATTCTCTGTTCCTCCAAGTCTTCATGAAAGACTTTCCAACTTGTTAGTGTCTTTCTCTTTCTGTGCTTTTAACTGTCATCTTTCAAACAGATTCTGTGTTCCTCCAAGTCTTCAAGAAAGACTAGATGATATTTTTCATGTTTTCCTTCTGAAGCTATATAAAATTCCCAATTTTTAAATACTTAACATTGTCTTTGGCCTTTTTCATTTTGGTTTCGTGTTTTTCTTAATTTGTTCATTTAGAATGGAAAATAAGAGGCATTTAAACTTTAACTTTTGAAAGATTATACTGTACCTATATATATATATATATAGAGAGAGAGTCTGACGTGTGTCATTGTTCATCACAATTAACTAGTTCTGGCATATTGACGAAAGGCCACAGCTTTTCGAAGAAATGTAGATCAATTTATCCAGTAAACTTTGAAAAACAAACAATATATTCTAGTGCATACACACGTCGAGGATTTGTTAGTTTGTAATTAAACGCAAAGATACACAATTTGTATACCTGTGGTATGACTAGCATAGGTATCGATACCTGGATTTTAGTGTTATAAGCCGTCAGACGTATTGATGAGGAAAACACTAGGGCAGCACTAATGTAGGTGAATATTGATTATTGATTTAGTATTTTCCTCTTTCGTAGTGGCTCAGCAGGATATCTCTGGAGTTATGACTCTAAGATGGGGTTTAAAAGCCTGTGATGGGCACAGCACAGATACTCCATTGTATAACTTTGTGCTTAACAAAATACCTGGCTTGGCCTGATGGTTAAGGCACTCAACTTATAATATGCAGGTTATGGTTCGAATCTCTATCCACGAATATTCTTGTCTTTTCTGCCGGGAAGAAGGCGTTATATTGTGACGGTTAATTTATATATTTGTTGGTAAAAGAGTAGCCCAAGAGTTGGCAGTGGGTGATGTTAACTAGCTTTATTTCACCTATTCCATCACTCTTAAACTAGGGACGACTAGCGCAGATAGCTCTTGTGTAGCTTTGCGCGAAATTCAAAAACAAACCAACAAACTAACCCTGTGTGGTTAAAATGAAAGGTTGTTGTTTTATAAATATCTGGGGTGTAAACGTCTTTTTTCAAAATCAAAATATTTTAATCCCTTTGATATGCGCTAAAAATCTTGAAAGATATAAGTTGATTGTTCAAAACGAACTTACCAACAGTTTCATCACTTGGCACAGTGCTTACTTTATGGATGTGTGTGTGTGTGTGTGTGTGTGTGTGTGATTTTGACAACTACTCTAGGTCCGGGTATTGTTTTTTGTCGTACCTATTTTCATACATTCTAAATCCAAATTAGACACATACACACGTTTATTCACCTCGACATCCCAAAGTATTGCTCGCCCCCACCACTCTCCCGACCAACTTAACTAACGAATAACACCCTGGACATAATAAAGAGTGTTAGTTCTTATCCCCCTCCCATTTCCAATAAACATGTTATAACATTTATTTCACAAATTACAAGTGATGAGAATATGGTTTCGTTGTTTCTCTAAACCGGAAGTGAGAAGATTATAAAATATGCTGACCAGAATCGGGCCCGAGCAATGCGGATTTCCGGATTTGCAAGCAAATAATTGGAATAATAATAACCAAGTATTGTTGCGGTGACTTCCGTCGGCCAAAACTACGTATGGTCTAAAATGCCTTTCAAATCTAATATGTAAACTGATAGCAGTTGTGAGACTGGAATTGTTCAGGTATTCGCAGAAAGCTGGGTAAGGGTTATTTACCCTAACTGTCCTTAATTTTGAATTGTGAAACTAGGGGGGAAAGAAGGTAGTCAACAGCACCCACCGTCAATTCTTTCACTACACGTCCTTATTGAAACTAATAATTCATTTGCTTTATTAGTGTTATTCTAACGTTAATTATGTTCGTCGTAAATTAATTAATATAAGCGAGAGAATCGAACCCTGTAAATTTCGGAAGAAAGGAAGTTGGTTTTCGGAAAAACCGTCAGTAACACGAGTAATAAAGTGACGTCTTTTACATTATAGATGAAATGTCTCAAAAAATATACCTTCCCACTCATTCCCGCCATACAGCGAAGAAACATAACTTCCTTCTCTGATTTACACAATAATTGGTTGTCTCGTGAGTTACAGTTCCAATGTAATATCGTGCACATACTAGAGACAGAAGTAAATAATTTAGTTTGTATAGTACGACTCGCTCCCCGAGAGAGACGTGCAAAAAAACACGAGAACACTAAACGCTTGGGTGGTAATCATTATAAATAACAGGGTATTGTACGTACGAGTATGTGTGTGTATTGCTTCCGAACATACATTTCTCGGTATTAAAAACACCGCCGGAAGATGACGGTATCTTAACCGGCTCTTAACGACAAAGAAAACCTGTCGTTCTTCACCTCCACGAAACTGGCTTGTTTACAGCGAGTTGAACAAGTTGGTTGAGATCGATATTAGTTGGTCATTTGGAAATTGATATGAGATATAAATGGTGAAGAAAAGCGTGCGTCACTATTCTAAAGCCAGATCAGGACCATTTACAGATTCAGGGGGGTGAAAGGAGGAGATAAATCATATAAGGATTACAGTGAATGACAAACAGAGACATATCAAATGTTGTAGAAGGTTGCAAATTAAGGGGTTGGAAAGTACCTTGCAATTAATTATAAATATCTGTAAGAAATGTTGATTTGTTAAGTAACGGGTAGTATAATATTGGGTGACAAAAATAGGACAGTTTTGACTGTGTCACGTAAAACTATATTTTTGTCATTGGTCTTGTACTTTTCTAAGTTTCCGTCATATACTTTTCTTATGGAATTATTTATAATGAGTAACAAATATCATTAATGGATCACGTGCCTTACTAAATCCTTTCTTCTAGGGTTAAACTGTGGGTTTATTGCACTTTACAAGGAGAGACCAAGAAAAGAGTAACACACACAAGCTACAAGTGGTTAAAACAATACTTCAGTGACTTAACTGCAGTTTCTTAAAATTGTAGTTTATTTTTAAGATATAAAAAAAATTCTACATCATGATTTAAAAACAACAAACGTACTAAGATTTTTCTGAGAATAAAATTTAAGTATTGGAACGTTGTCAGAATTCAATAATAACGGTAGCGTGATATTAAACGTTGTAATCTAGTTGTTAACAAGTTTCTTCGCTGTTATAAACGAGATGTGTTTGTGAGGGGGAGTTGGCGGTTAAAGCTTGGCACCTTCATAGCAGGTGGCCGAAGTAAGAGCAGTAATGCTGTTCGCTTCACCACTGTGTAGTGTCACAGACAGACAGGCGAATAATATACCTCACATCCATTGTCTAAGTAAACACTACGTAGACATGCGCATTAATCAATTATGGTAATTTATTGATTTTTTCACAGCACGTGGGAATAGAAACAGACTTAACTGTTCGTGCCATTAATAACATAGCACGTGCCGTCCGATCGCGGGTAGACATTCATATCCAGTTCGTTGATTGCTTTCTCTATGATGCTGGCAATCACCCCTCCCCATAATGTTTCCTTTTCCTTCTTCATATCCCATACTCCACAACAGTTAACCGAGGCTTTATAAAGTTAAAAATCGGACTTCTGTGCCTGAGATAGACAGAGAACAAACAGTTGTGTAGCTTAAGTCCTAGAAGGATAATAATAATAAAACTAAGAGCTATTTTTTTATTGTTTAGGAATAAAACGAGTGAAGAGGGAAAAACAGTTAGTAAATACATGCCAATTTAAGACTATGTTTTTCATATTAAATGTGCTTGAGATTTTTGGATGTAAAGTTAATGATGAATGAAATATATATTTTTATTTAGTTTTTGAGATATCACAGCGGACATTAAGCCACTAAAAATCGGGGTTTTTAGCGATTAAAAACAAGAACACCAAGTTTCATCTGTTTGTCCGTAAAGATGCGAATCAGTTTATGAATATACTTATCGGGTAACGAAACCGGACAGTTATAAACCAAGAAACATTTCTTTATATGGTAAAATATTCTGACAAATTTTTCATTAAATTTTTAAAAGTATCTTTCTTTAAGTGTTCTAGTGGTGTGAAGTAAAACGCTTAGTAAGTTTTTAGTGCTATGAACTATATTTAGTGTACATTTCATAGACAAACGACGAATCGAATCTCAGCATACATTTCCTGTAACAAACTTGATTTTTGAGTAACAAATAATAACTGATGTTCATTTTCTTTGTAATTCACCGTTCAGAGGCAGCAGGTAAAACGTTTCAGTACGGGACTGTCGGGCGTTTCGTAATGATAATCCAAAGAACGATCTTGCCGAGGGCAAGGGCGTGTCTATGTGTTTATTGGCTGACATCATTCCTAACACTCCGGTCTTTTGTTTCAGGCCTAATGTCTGGTTTGGTAAGAAACTGTCGGTATTCAAGCAGTTTTATACAACAAAGGATTTTATTCAAAGAATATAGAGGCAGTAATTTCTGCTTTAAAATAGATTTATACAAAAAAAAATCATATTATATATAATATTATATGCACGAATTCAGAGAAAGAAAGATGTAATTATTTATAATCTAAAGACTCGTTTCTGTGTTACAGAATTCTGTGCAAGGCTACATATCCATTTCTCATGTTGAACTGATAGCAACCACCACCCTCTCTTGGGCTACTCTTGTCTTATTGAATAATGGGATTTGACTGTCATTCTTATAGCGCACTCGCGGACAAAACATATGGCGCGCCATCCATAAGATTACTTCTGGCATTGAAGTGTTTGCGTTTGAATGAAAACTACGCGTAAACCGTGTATATATTTTTACCTGTTTTTATATCTTTAGGAAGGTGAAAGTATATTTTATCTTTACAGTATCTATTAAAGTTCCGACGTCTTTTGACTTTCTACTATACTTGTGTACTATGTTCCTACCGAAGGCTTGAGATTGTGGAAAGAAAAGGTGCCAGAACGTATGGAAAGAGGAAGAAAAATCCAACAAAATATGACGGTACATACTGAGATACGTATTTCTGAGTATGATAAGAAATGTCAGAAACTCTTTGGAATATAGAAGTGCCGGTATGCAGTACCGACCCATTTGAAGCATTGTTTCTGTTTCCATGGCTATAAGCTATTTCACTTTTATGATACATTATGTTTATATATATATATTAAAAGGTACTTTCCATTCCTCGTTCTCAATTGTATTTTTTCCTTTACATTTTTTACCATTGATATATTATCCATGTCATCAACCGCTTTCAGCACTTCTATTTTTACTGAAATAATTTCAGCTACTGAAGGAGTATATATCAAAACAGAAGCACATTTGAAAGTTAGCACCCTCTAACAGTGCCTCTGGGAATAACTGAGTTTCTTCTGCTGTTGTAAAGTGATCGATTGCTTTAGTATTGGCGTTACCTGAGAGCAAGAGAACGGACATGATAAAATTTCCTATTTTATGGCTCGAGTTGCACAGATGATGATTATATGTAAGTGTAGAACAATGTGACAGTAATGGAATCGGCAAACGCTTGACCTCAGGCAAAACAGTGTGAATGATTGGTTTGTTATAAACCTAATTATATAATACTCGGAAAAAATTAATTTGCGCGTATAAATATAATAAAATTCATTATGAAAACAGAACAACTGACTATTATTACTCTTAGAGGCTCAAAACAAAACAAAATATTAATATGACTCCTTGGTAGCAATGTTTAATATTGTTATTTTAAGCTTATGAGTATATCATTACGAACTTATAGTGAGGCTTAATGCAATAATCCATAATGCATTACTGATTGGTATTCTTATTACAATTGTATATTATTCACTTAATTGTTAGAGCAAGAGACGTAATTCATTGGTTTGTAATGAATTCGTCAACATCAGAGACAAAACTTGAAAAGATTTCCCTACCCACCCGTATTGTGTCACTTTAAAGTTCTCTGTTTTCAGGAACTTAAAACGATCTATATTCAGGCTATGAGAAATGTATTAAAGCTGTGTTGATGGTTAATTATTTTATTAAGTATTAAACTGTTTCTATGCTTTTACATTTTCGCGCAAAGCTACCCAAAGTCTATATCTGTACATAGCCGTTTCATATTATGGACTGATAAACTCAGGCAGATAATCAATTTCATACACCTCCAGATTCTGGGCTATTCTTGTTTGGTCCACCAGGGAGTTCTACCGTCACTCTTATGGCATATCCAAGGCTGAGCGTGTTTTTACGGAAAAGGAGTGCAACCTAAGACCCATAGTTATTATTCATAGTCTGGGTATGCTAGCCAGTAGACCTAGAGAGATTAGAACACTTATGTATATTTTTAATTGTATCAATTAAAATTATCAATCTTGCTCACCTAAAGATGGACCCAGAACAAAGGGGCAAGAGAGAAACAGTCCATTGCTGATTTCATTCTATACGGTGAATACGTTACTTGAACCAACAATGATTGGAAATTTTTCTCAAATCATTTTAGTCACTTATTATGAACATTGTTTTATTGTAAAGAAAGCAAAATGATATGGCGTGATATCTTTAATAATTTTAACATTCTTCTTACTTGATTACCTCCTGGTATTTTCTCTTAAATCGATGAGGTTATAGACAAGGAGTTGTTAAGTTTGGCTCAAACCTCTAGGGTCACTGAACACTGGCGAGAAAGTCCACGGTAGTAAAGGTCGAATTTGCTTATCACAGTTAAAACGAAAAGAATATCATATGTTCGAGTAAACGGAAATTAGCTTTCTTACTTTTCAGGACTGCTTTTTAGATAAACCTAAGTATAGGGTCCACGAAATAGTTTTGTTTACTGAAAGTGTCAGGTTTTGCGTCAGCATTTTTTATTTTGAGGTGGAAGGGGTGGGGCGCTATCAAGATATTTAGATCATCAGGGTTGTGGTTTTACTAACTTCATAAAGTAGCCCGTATTTAGTCGTGTCTGTCTTGAGTCTGTGACCAATAAAGGTTAAAATACATCTATCGTTTCTCGTAGCAAGGAGCTGGTTTGACAGAGAGCACTTGACTTCGTCCCATGTCTCTAATGTACTTTCACGTTCTAAATTATTAAACTTACGCCACAGACGAACAGTTTTATTTACCCCGAAATACTTTGAAGAAAAAAAAAAAGGTATCGCGCTGTTTAGTGAATACGTGTATTAAAATGTACCGGTGGATATGTTGATTGAGATAAACATCATTACTAGTGACAAGGATACACAATATGTCGATTACACAGACCTGCGATAGTTTTATTATCTTGTAATTTTAACATTTTCTACAGTAATTCCTGTACATTGAATCTTAAAATGTTATCCATTTTTCTCCATCACGTACATATTTTTCACAAAACGTCGTATGTATTTTAACATCAGTGAATCATTTTAATTTAAATCGGATCACATGCTCGCCCTTTCAGCCATGGGGGCGTTATAATGTGCGGTCAATCCCACCATTCGTTGGTAAAAGAATAGCCCAAGAGTTGGCGGTGAGTGGTGATGACTAGCTGTTTTCCCTTTAGTTTTAGCTAAATTAGGGACGGCTAGCACAAATAGCCCTCGAGTAGCTTTGTGCAAAATTAAAAAAAACAACAAACAATTATTAATATCATTTTAAAGACATCACCTGTAATATGAATGTGCCAACCAGAGTTTTCCTCTTTTCCTCTCTTCTCTTACATGAAAAAGTCTTCTCTAGGCCTTTGTTTTGTTACCTTTCTTAAACCTACTAGTCCACTTCAAGCAGGGACGTGGGCTACTTTTGTAAATATTATTCTTTATGCGACATTTTTATATGTAACTGATATTTAACACTGAACACATTTATTGATTTGTAAGAAATAACTCACAACATTAACGTTGTTTTTATATATTCATAGTCACTGATCAAAGTAACGTTTGCTTATAAGTTCTTTTGTAGTGATAATTACAACAGTATAAAAGTGGAAAACGTAAATGTTTCTTAATGTATAGAATATCCTTCATATATGTAAATTTTTAATACAAACAGCTTTTAATTGGTAATGCAAATTACATACAGAATGAATTGCATGTGTAGGTGTAATTGTAAAGAGTACATGTGAAATAATGTCTAAGAATAAGTCAATATAAATGATTTGGGTTATAAAAAATAAATATTTACGAGGATTATAGCTCCTAACAATAGGCTATATATTTTTTTACTTTTGTTGTTTAAGAAGCAGAGCGTATATTTACAGCGAATGAAGGGGTGCATGTGTGTAAAGAGAACCGCCCTCTTATGTTCTTGTTAAGTACGTATATACGTCTGCAGACTTGCTTTTATTTTATATACTTTGTTGGACTGTAGTTAATACTTCTGCTCAAAAAGCTTTTAATAGTACTATATGTTAGTGGATTTACTTTGATATTCGGGAATAGTGACAACATTTCTTTTGAACCTAAAAGAATAAGGTCAAATATGTATTGAAAACTGTGACCTCTGCCTGTGTCAGTTTATGTATAACCCTACCCTTAATCTACTTGGTTTAATATCTGATGTTCTTTGTGCTTGTTGATCTATAACATTATCTCTTTCTCTTTATCCAGTTTGTTATCTACTTGTTGATACATGCTGTTATCAAAGCTTATGTCTGCTTGTTAGTATACTTTGTTGTCTGCTTGTTAGTATACTTTGTTATCCAATTTTATGTCTGCTTGTTGGTATATTATCCAATTTTATGTCTTTTTGTTGGTATACTTTGCTATCAAATTTTATGTCTGCTGATTGGTATACTTTGTTATCAAATTTTATGTCTGCTTGTTGGTATACTTTGTTATCAAATTTTATGTCTGCTGATTGGTGTACTTTGTTATACGATTTTATGTCTTCTTGTTGATATTCTTAGATATCCAGTTTTATATCTGCTTGTTGGTATACTTTGTTATCCAATTTTATATCTGCTTGTTGGTATATTTTGTTATTCAGTTTTATGTCTGCTTGTTGGTATACTTTACTGTCCGGTATTGCATTTTTCTTGAAATACTTTACTGTCCAGTATTGTCTTTTGCCTGATATACTTTACTGTCCAGTATTGTCTTCTTCTTGGTATGCTTTAGTGTCCAGTATCGTCTTCTTATTAATATACTTTACTGTCCAGTATTGTCTTCTTGTTGATATGCTTTGCAATACAGTTTTGTCTGTTCGTGTATCTGTATAACAACTTTTATTTCACTTAATGTGTTAAAACTTATCAGTCTTATCCATATTTTCATTTAAACTGGTGATAAGAAGGATTTGACATTTTTAACTGCTCAGATTTAAAATATATTTTACATTTCTAAATCTCAGATTGGTTTCTGTAATGGAACTTTTGCTGTGTTTCAAACATAAGTTTATTTTACTCATTCTTTCCTATTACGCTCCCCTACCCACAGGCTGAGTTACCAGTTTGTAGTCTTATAATGATAAAAACCAATTTTTGATAACGTTACGATATTCTAGAGAAGTGTTAACTTGTCTCAACAAGTTAGCAGTATCTGTTTCCTAAACAAGTAACAGTCGTAAAACACGTTCCGTTAAAGAGATCTCGGTGGTTTATGGGCCGCTTGAGAGTAATTGGGCTTATTCCATTCTCTGGAAATCCGGTACTAAGTACCTTAGCAACAATAATAACTCAAAAGACATTCAACAGTTCGTAAGAACAACACTTTTTATTCCTTTTTCTTTCTCGACGTCTACCTTTAGATTAAATCTTTGAAGAAAGACCAAATTCGAAGGGATATTCTAGGCATTAAGATTCAGATTAGTACTTGATGATCAAATAATGGGCATTTTCCAAGAAGAATTTATTTATCATTTTATGGCAAAAGTTTCAAAGTGTCAGCTTATCAGAAATAAGAGCTGCCCGGTGGGTCGTTGGTTCGAAAGGTATTACAATACTTTAAACTGGGAGTGCATTTAGTTCATTATACCATACGTTAGTTTGACTCAAACAAAGTCCTTGTGACTAGGGGTGTTGCTGGTTGTTTTGTTTCTGGTCAACTTTTCAAAATTAGGAAATACCTGGACTGAAGTTGTCTTTTCTATTTTTAAATTTAAAAGTTTATTTCTAAGACGCGTTGCGCATTTCATTTTAGGCCTATTAATTGTGTTAATACAGCAGTGACTTTGTTTACTTTATGTGCTATCTGTATCTGACTCCATTTTGAATTTATATATATATATAAATTTTACATGGATTGTTTGTTTGAATTTAACCACCAAGCTTTACAATGGGCTCTCTGTGCTCTGCCCACAACGGGTATTGAAACCCAATTTCTAGCGTTGTATGTTCGCAGACATATCGCTCTGCCACTGGGAGTATTTCTCATGGAAAGCTCGAGAATAAGTGAAATATCAAAGAGACAATGTATCTCGACTGTTGTGGATCCCTACTCTTCTATATACCTTTTCTTCAAGGATGCATTGGAGAGTATATAGATGTGAATTTTGTATGATATATTAAACGCGAAAAAAACGTGTTATTAGGATTAATATAAGTAGACTTCAAAGATAAACTAAACAAAATTATGTTTTTGAAAAATTTAAAATTCGACTTGGTTAAATTAGTTATTTTACTTTTCATATTAGTGTAGTGAAAACACGAATTTAGTTATAGGGGGCGCCCGAGAGATAGGTCCCGATTTTTAGACGTTGCAAATAATAACTACAACAGTCTAATCTTATTTAGTGATTACACCCTCCAAGTGTAAACATTGCTGCCCCTGCTCAAAATCCACAATAACGCAGACTATTAAACGTGTGTTGTAATTATTTTTTAACGTTCAGTTTTAATGGTTTGATTTTATAATATGTAGCAAAAACATTTGAGGGTGGTACCATATGACACTGTTTGAAATTTTCGTAGGTATTGGAATACATTATGGAAATCCAATACCGACATACACATGTAGTTTTTCTCTTGTTATACGATACTTATATTAAAAAAAAAGAGAGAGAATGAAACTGTAACACATTTAACCCAATTGGGTCGTAGTAAGGCGTCAGACATCTTTGACTTTTATTTGTATTTATGTAGTTACTAAGGCTGCCTGCTGTTGCTGTAATTTTGAATTAGAATCAAAGAGAAGGATTTTATCGTGGATAATGGATTGACTGTTACTTTTATCATGCACTCACGGTTTAAAGTGCGGGAAATATTTTGTGATAGTGCACGGATGTGAACCAGACTCAACATCTCTTAAATCTAGAGATCTACATTTTAAACTCACTGCGAAATGGGTTGTACTTATTGTACCTAATACGGGAATCAAACCCCAAATTTAAGCATTATGTGCCCCTCAAGCTTACCGCTGAGCCAACGGTCCAAAAGTTATGTTTTAATTTTATAGAATTTAGTTTAGATATTCTTGATAAAACACGTAATGATGTCATTTAACGCTGTGAAATATATGTTTTACGTCGTTTCGTTGTGTAAAAATTCACATGATCTGGAAAACAGTAGAGTACTGAGTGTGAATTCATGTGTTCTTGACAGCAGAAAGACATGTATAGGAATACACGTGGTCTGGATAATAGTACAGAGTCTATAAGAGCCAATGTTATTAACAGGTTGATTAGTTAATAAGACGTGATTCTTTTACATTTGACAATGCTGTCCTGAATTTAAGAGTTGGCTATAACCACCTTTATTTGAACAGTTGGCTTGTAATACAACAGATAAATATGCAATTGTTGTTTATCTTGCTGGACCTTACCCACTAATAAAAACTATTAATGATGTGCATTTTTATAACAAAAACACAGTGAGCTATCTGCTGTGTTCAGCGAGGGAAATCAAACCCTTGATTTTAGTGTTGTAAATTCATAATTTACCGTTGTCCCACTGGAGAACACTTTTAATAAACCTCTTTATACAGGCCTACTTTAGTAAAACTATTATTTATGAATATATATCGTTGTTCTCAGTCTTTTTAAAAAATTTTACGTACAACTGTATTGGCTGTAAGACGTTTCGTGATTATTGTTCAGTTTGACATCGGTCCTCATTTAAATCCTGTTTGAAATAAATGAATTTTTTGAACTTTCTTTAAAATCCTTTTTCTTTCAGTAAAAAAAAAACAATAACATATTCTTTTTTTTGCTGTTTTTAAAATATTTTCTTTACGTATGTTTATTTAACGAAATAGTAGTAAGATGTGACACACATGTTCGTAAAAAGTTGTAGATTTAGTAGTACAATAAAAACTATTATGTTTATTTAAACCTAGTTGTTATGATCTTGAGAGTCTATCTGTGATCGTAATCTAACTCTTGCATAGTTTTCAGTAGAAACTGGTTGTCAGTTAAATGTTTTATATAAATCATTTTAAAAAGACCATCATAGTGTTAGTTATCAATTAAACGTTTTATATAAATCATTTTAAAAAGACCATCCAATCATAGTGTTAGTTATCAATTAAACGTTTTATATCAATAGTTTTAAAAATACTATCCAATCATTGTGTTAGTTATCAATTAAACGTTTTATTTCAATAGTTTTAAAAATACTATCCAATCGTAGTGTTGGTTGTCAATTAAATGTTTTTATCACTCCTTTTAAAATATCATCCAATCATAGTGTTGGTAGTCAAATGTTTTCTATCAATCGATTTAAAAATATCATCCAATCAAAATATTGATTGTCAGTTAAATGTTTTATTTAAAATATCATCCAGTCAAAATATTGATTGTCAGTTAAATGTTTTATATCACTCGTTTTAAAAATATCATCCAGTCAAAATATTGATTGTCAGTTAAATGTTTTATATCACTCGTTTTTATCATCCACTCGTTTTTATCAAAAATATCATTCAGTCAAAATATTGATTGTCAGTTAAATGTTTTTTATCACTCGTTTTAAAAATATCATCCAGTCAAAATATTGATTGTCAGTTAAATGTTTTTATCACTCCTTTTAAAATATCATTCAATCATAGTGTTGGTAGTCAAATGTTTTCTATCAATCGATTTAAAAATATCATCCAGTCAAAATATTGATTGTCAGTTAAATGTTTTATATCACTCGTTTTAAAAATATCATCCAGTCAAAATATTGATTGTCAGTCAAATGTTTTCTATCAATCGATTTAAAAATATCATCCAGTCAAAATATTGATTGTCAGTTAAATGTTTTATATCACTCGTTTTAAAAATATCATCCAGTCAAAATATTGATTGTCAGTTAAATGTTTTATATCACTCGTTTTAAAAATATCATCCAGTCAAAATATTGATTGTCAGTTAAATGTTTTATATCACTCGTTTTAAAAATATCATCCAGTCAAAATATTGATTGTCAGTTAAATGTTTTTTATCACTCGTTTTAAAAATATCATTCAGTCAAAATATTGATTGTCAGTTAAATGTTTTTTATCACTCGTTTTAAAAATATCATCCAGTCAAAATATTGATTGTCAGTTAAATGTTTTTATCACTCCTTTTAAAATATCATTCAATCATAGTGTTGGTAGTCAAATGTTTTCTATCAATCGATTTAAAAATATCATCCAGTCAAAATATTGATTGTCAGTTAAATGTTTTATATCACTCGTTTTAAAAATATCATCCAGTCAAAATATTGATTGTCAGTCAAATGTTTTCTATCAATCGATTTAAAAATATCATCCAGTCAAAATATTGATTGTCAGTTAAATGTTTTATATCACTCGTTTTAAAAATATCATACAGTCAAAATATTGATTG
Source organism: Tachypleus tridentatus (assembly GCF_004210375.1). NCBI lineage: Eukaryota > Metazoa > Arthropoda > Merostomata > Xiphosura > Limulidae > Tachypleus > Tachypleus tridentatus. Next base: position 119,042,604 of record NC_134837.1, read on the forward strand.
TCAGTCAAATGTTTTCTATCAATAGATTTAAAAATATCATCTGGTCAAAATATTGATTGTCAGTTAAATGTTTTATATCACTCGTTTTAAAAATATCATCCAGTCAAAATATTGAGTATCAGTTAAATGTTTTATATCACTCGTTTTAGAAATGTCATCTATCAAAATATTGATTGTCAGTTAAATGTTTTATATCAAACTTTTAAAAAATATCTTCATATCCTCCAGTCATAGTATTGGTTTTCAATTAAATGTTTTACATCAATCGTTTTAAAAATATCATCCAGTCGTAGTGTTGGTTGTCAATTACATGTTTAATATCACTCTTTTAAAAAAATATCTTCATATCTTCCAATTTGGTTGTCAATTAAATGTTCTATTTAAGTTTTAGAAATGTCATCCAACCAAAATATTGGTTGCCAGTAAATGTTTTATATCAGTCGTTTTAAAAATGTCATCCAGTCATAGTGTTGGTTGTCAATTACATATCTTATATCACTGATTTTAAAAATATCATCTAATGACAGTGTTGGTTGTCAATTAAAAGTTTTATATCACTCGTTTTAAAAATATCATCCGATCAAAGTGTTGGGTATTAGTTAAAGGTTTTGTGTCAATAGTTTAAAAATAACCCTTTAACCCTATTGTTGGGAACATTTTATAAAAATTGAAGTAATTAAGCAATCTGCAAATGGTATTTTAGGGTATATTTGAAGTGAGTATCTTTATGGTTTGACAAGGAATGAATCCTGATAAATATAAACAAACATAGTAATTTAAACATGTTTTTAAATCTTCACCGGTCAAATTACGGAATAAAGCACTTGTACGTCTTGTTATAAAATGATGCTACATGTTCTTTAATTAACATGTAATCAGATGTTTGTGTTATTTTTTTAAGTGTGTAACTCTGTGTTTAGCTTTTTTTCTTTAACGCTTCCTTTTCAGACCCTCTTTTAACAAAACGCATAACATCCACAACTAACAACCAAGAGATAACATTTCACACAGTTTATTTCATACAAACACTGGTTATTATAGCATGAAGAAAGTACAATACGACAGATCTACTGGTAGCGAGCCAAATTCTCGAGTTTACTTACAACGTCTTGGAACTGTTGTTTTACGTTCCCGGGCCGGGTCCATGATGAACAAATACATGTATACATACAGCACACGGGAATTATTAAAAATCAAAACTACATCCTACTACTCTAAAAAAAGAATAAAAAAAGAGAGAAAAAGATAAAATTCAATCTTGAAAAACATTAACCAGTTTTATTTTTTTATTTTCATTTTTTCCAGTACTTTCAAATTCCAAATAGGTAACCACCTAATTATCTATATCAAACATAAAACATTACACTTTGATTGACAATTGATTTATAGATATAAGGATGGAAAATAAATAGAACGGCATTAAATTTTCAACCTGAGTGACTTCTTATGCGCACGTGGGCAAAGCGGCCAAATCAAAGACCCTTAGGATACAGGTATAGATATTTTAATTTTCAACTACTGACTAGTGGGAATGTAATTAGTCAACAGTATCTGCCTCCACAAGGGCTTTTTTCCAGCCCTTTGGAGCGAATGACAGGACTTAGCGTAACTTCAATCACACACTTATAGCGGCATCTCTTTTCGAACCTTGGATCCTTCGATCCACAGACCGGCCCGAAGAGAAAGAAAAAGTTCACGTCCTCTAATCATAAAATACAAATGTGTAGAACTTTTCCCAGGCCTTGGCACTTCAGTTGCTCCAACTGGGAGGTTTATTTCTATTTACATTTGAAAGGCCTGGGAAGTTAACACTAGTTTTTAAGGCTCTAAAGCAACTGGATTTCGGTGTAAGCAGTTCATTATTCATCGTTTTTTAGCGACTTTTTGATGAGAGTGATGAACCATCGGCAACACGAAAAGTCCAGTTACAGAAATTAGCTTGATCAGTAGAAGAGACAAATTGAGGTAGGTTTAGGGCAGTAATCACTCGTTTTCAAATCACAGAAACTACTGAATGTATTGTAATCTTGAAACAATTAGTAGTTTATAAACACATGACTTGCTAGCAAAAGGTTTCACGGTTGCGCCGAGTATAAATTTTCTCCTCTCTACTGTAAATTACTTTACGTAACGTCGTGACGCTTAAGAGTTTATAAAAATAGTGCATACTTAACACTAAAATGCGCAGACCGCCAAAAACTAGGTCGCATCGCAATACAGAGTCAGAGTAAGCAACACTATAATAAACTACATCAGAGGTGATAACAAAAAGAAACCAGAACCTAAACATAGCTCACTCTAATTTTTGATTTTCTGTGGTTCACTCCATTCGGATGGATTAAACCCGCTCCTGGCAACGCTTCCACCCCGATATATTAACAATGTAGAAAAATAACTCCTTGAAAGGGGTTGTAAAGCCTTGCCAGTGTGGGATTGAGGCTACAAGATAAGAAAGAAGGCGGGTTAATTGACAATAATACATATATATACTCTCTTAATTTGTATGATATATATATATATATATACTAATATATATTTATAACGATATAAAAACTTGCAGTCTGCGTATCGATGGAAACAAAGTGTCATCAATATCTTCACCTACTAAAGTCGGATAGGGTGGACTTCAGATGTAGTTATTACCCATTAAATATTGTGCACAATTTACGTTGAAGTACGCCTCTCCGACTGTTCGTCATCAGGTCCCTCAAAATTTAACGAAAATCACATAAGTGTTTACTGTTAAGACAGATGTGTATGCGTTTGAATAGGTAGACATACATGACTATTTAAATCTATTTGGAATATGTGGGAGGGGAATAATGGGTCTATATTGCAACTACCTTTACAATAAGTCAAAATATTTGAACTTTATAAACCTTGCACGTGTCAGGCCCAAGAATTGACGATTGTACATTCTAGCACCTCTTGAAACTTCAACAGTAAAAACATACAATGCTGGTGAGGCTTATTAGTGGACAAACATTCAAACCCCGATTTGTTTCTACAATATTTACATTAAGGGCCTGAAGCGAAAAGGTTTATGGCCGAAAAATTATTTTCACAAATATTTGTTTGCTTCCTTTCTTCCCTTTAGGAGAAAAAAGAAAATTAGAGAGAGAGAGAGAGAGAGAAATTCGAAGATTCAAGATAAATTTAATAAGCAGTGTGATAAACAGCCATAAACTGTTTCATTACCCTGTTAACTACTAAGTATGTTTGTGTGTATGATATCAGATCTGACTTATAGAACTTGATTAACGATAAGATCGCCTGTATTCACTAAAATCAATATGACTATATATTATTTTCGGAAGATAACTTAATAAGAAAGGAGTATTTAAACACATTTTTCCTGAAGAAGTCTAAATTAAAGAAAAAAAAAGATAAATATGTTTTTGTGATAAACAGACACATTAGACTTAGCTATGTAAAATAAATTAATGATACAACCATATTAGGCTTAACCGCGAGAGGCAAAAACATTAAAGACGATATACTTGGGGTCTCAGTCTGTCAGATACTGATGCAGTGCCTAGCTTATGCGGCCTTAGCGGTTGAGATAAGTACATGCTGTTGTTGTTGACCTTGGGTGTAAAATATGGTTTGCTTTACAGCCATATGCTCATTTTAGTCCATTAGAAACAACACTATGATGTGTATGAGAATCGTCCACATGAAAAATACATTTTTGTGGTGAATATTGGTGTGGGTTGCTACAACATATCGAGTTTTAAAGAAAAGGCATACTTAAGTTTGTAACTGTTGATTGGCTTTTACAGTTATCTTGAGTCCTAATGTACCCACCATTATTTATCTATTAAGTAAAACCAAATAAAGAAAAATTTACGTTATCGACACAAGCTACAAACTCGTAACCGTATAAAAAAGAAACACCAAAAGACACCCTTCTCCATAAACGGTCACTATCACCCGTAGGAATTCGACATTACGTTCCTCAAATGCAACTGTTTTTGGCGAAGGGAAGACCTTTGGAACAATGTTCATCTATTAATAGATATATAAAATCCTTTGGTCGGTCAGCCAGTTTATTTAATATTTTTTTTTTACCTAACGTTAACACAGGACTGCCTACCGAAGTGCGTCATATCACAATGCGATCTGACCGTTAGGTGTAATGAACATTTTCTTCAACTACCCCAAACGGCCATGTTTCTCCAAATTGACAACTCCAGTCGGCAGTCATAAAGTCCAGAAAATGGAAACACGCAGCCTCTTCTAGGCTAGGAAGGCAAAGCTGGCAGAGTCTAAATATATATAAATCACGACTGTAGACCACACAAACACGAGACCCTGAAACTAAAATCGCTTTTAATCAAATATCTGTATGAATGTTTAAAGGACTGCAGAAGGTCATCATGGGATATTATCATTTGATGAGGTAGACAGCTCATAAGGCTATTCCTGCCATTAATTTTAATCTCCAATATCCTAGTCATCACACTTCATACCTTAATTACCTGACGAGGATGCAGTTACGAATAAAGCCACTCCCCCTCCCCAAACCCTTCCCCTGTCTCAGTACTACGTCCACAGATCTTACGCCTAGCTAGTTGCCGCAGGACCATATTAAAGTGTGATTGAACGAAATAGGAAGACGGTTACCATGGCAACGCATAACTGCTAAGTGACGATACCGTTACTGGCTTTAAGAACTGACCATTCCTCGCTATAAAACACGTTGCTTTTGGACACATTACGTTAACTTTTGTCGCAGTTTTCATCCGCATATACTTCAAAATTGTATGGTGTTTTCTTCATTCACCTTCTGTAGCTACTAAGTAAAACAGTTTAGCACCAAGTACATCAGTTGTCTGCTAAATACTAAACGGATCATTTGTTGAAGTTATTTTTAAACTTTCGCTGAAAGAAAACAACAACAAAGAAAAGTTACAGGTCAGATTAGAATATTTCTCCAAAATATATAGCCAGGCTACAAACACCCAATCACGTATCATCACAAAACACTATTCAAGAAATTTTCAATCACAGACAGATAACCTGGAGAGGTAAATACTATTTTACATTAGTGTGTGTGTTTCTATAGCAAAGCCACATCTGCCGAGCCCATTACATTAGTGAAGCTCGGACCAAAACGTAGCTCAGCCACCGTTTCTTATTTCTGGGGATATATATATATATATAAATGATCTTACTTTAATAAGAGACTTATACTATAGTTGACTGAATTTAAAACTTAATATTAAACACATTAAACTACACAATATTTCTATAAATCTAGATATAAACTTCAATCATCACTGTAAGTCCTTAAAAACACAAGCACCATTACACCTCCAGATTTGAATTAAACACTGTTTAGATGAAGATGGACTGTCTATTTATTCCTTCACCACCGATATTATACATACTTATTTACAACTGTTAAGTAAAGTACTTAATATACGTCTTCTTTAAGATCAGCGCCACCTACCGCCTGTAAGATATATTACTAGCTCATAATATTGACTTGTTTTTCATAGGGAGAGATTATGATGACGAGAATAAGATTATTACAAAACAAAAGTCTCAAGCAAATATTATTTTATTGCATTATTGTAGCTGTTATTATATTTTTGTTGCGTGTGAATGTGAGAGAAAAGTAGATAGATGGCACTCCTGGGCTCTGATCTTTAAGCCCATGCGTTAAATCATCCGTGTTTACACTACCGGAACTGATGATGCACAAGTGTCAGTCTAACCATGTTTCTCCGTTCTATAATAAGCAGTGGGTAATATCACACAAATAATACTAAATATAGATAAAAACATCCAGCCACCTTCATGTTTTGCCAAGGCAGACTTTGTCACGTGAAAAAGAGAGGTCTGGCTTTCAATTGATTTGTTTGTTTTGAATTTCGCCCAAAGCTACACGAAAGCTATCTGCGCTAGCTGTCCCTAATTTAGCAGTGTAAGACTAGAGGGAAGGCAGCTAGTCATCACCACCTACCGCCAACTCGTAAGGTAACTAGATTGTTCCTCATTCAGTTCTCTGATCCTACATGTTTCTTAAGTAGCTGAAATACAATTTATCTATATGAACTGAAATTAAGACTTTTGAATGTAAGAAAACAATTCATTTTTTGTGTGTAAAGCAACTGTTTAAAACCAGTTTGTGACTTCACTAACTACTACTGTAGTACAATTCATGTCATTTGGTGGTATAAACTTTTGAGTAAACAAATGCCAAACTCCCTAGAATGTATGGTTTATCACACGTGCAAATATTTACACACACTCGTTTAACGATACTCGTTATACGTTCCAGATGTACGTTAGTTAGTATCCAGTTTCGTACATCAGATAACCTATAACTATCGTTGTTAGTGTCAATTCGGATTATAATCGTCGACAGTTACCTATATTCCAGAATACCACCACGAGTTACAGCATATGTAGAGCATTATATTCTATTGGTATTATTGACTGTAGTGCAATATTAACATTATGTTAAGACAGATAATAAAGAGACACGTAACAAACGAGATATTTCGAACTGTTATATCCTTTCTTACAGAAAGCGGTGCTTGTCTACTGAGTAATGACATGAGATACGTTATCATCAGCAATTCTGTGGTGTGATATCACACAAGTGTTACTACTGTGTGTCATTCTCCGCCACATAAGGCTTTCTTATACTCTAAGACTAGCTATCTATCATTGTATGAGTTTTATCAGGAGTGTATTTTAGTTCTGACACGTGACTCCGAGAAGATGAATTTGAATACAAACTAGTCACGCGCAATGGACATCGGACTTTTGACACATTTGTTTTATGTTGTTTTTTTTCTGTGTAACGACTTCTTTGACACCCTGTAGAGTCACCATGAGAGACGTCCTCCGTACCACACCACTCTCTTATGACACTTTTTACCCACGTTATGTGTGCAGTAGCTAATGTGTGAGCCCACTTCATTAACTGTAACAAATAAGCAGTCATACAAAATCATTTCTCAAAAGAACTAACATGTCGGTAATCACAAGAATCAAGCTTATTTTACAGAAGCAGTTATTTAGTTTAAAAAAACAACAACACAACCAACCAGGGCTGGTAGCTCGACGCAGATGCTGCTCTGACAGGCATGAAAGATTTATGACAAACAACGTGATATTAGCTGTCCAGTCTGCATCCCGTGATCACATCTCAAGCCATTCAGCTTTCCACTTCAGGTCATTTTGGCCAATACATAGTATAGAATGTATCCCGTCATCGAATACAGAAACACATACCTATTCTCTAAATACATAATACAAAACGTACTTCATGAGCACCCAGACACAGACATAAAGGTAATACAAAGGGTGCTGATTCAGTGAATAACATATAACATACTCTCTATTAAAGCATTTCCATTTCACGAATACACTGACACAGGTAAACATATAAACATTTGTATTATCATATTATAGCGAACATAACGAGGTAGAAGGCAAATTATAGGAAAACAAATAAATTTATGGTTTACTGAACACACTTTAATACACTGAAACTTCTAACAGATACACACTGAACACACACATTAATACCCTGAAACTTCTAACAAATATACACTGAACACACACATTAATAGACTGAAACTTCTAACAAATACACACTGGACACACACATTAATAGACTGAAACTTCTAACAAATACACACTGAACACACACATTAATACACTAAATCTTCTAACAAATACACACCGAACACAAATTAATACACTAAATCTTCTAAGAAATACACACTGAAGATGGCTGACTGGTAACTTACACAAATAGAATCAAACCTGTTTATCAAATACATTCTGAAGATGGCTGACTAGTAACCTACACAAATAGAATCAAACCTGTTTATCAAATACATTCTGAAGATGGCTGACTGGTAACCTACACAAATAGAATCAAACCTGTTTATCAAATACATTCTGAAGATGGCTGACTAGTAATCTACACAAATAGAATCAAACCTGTTTATCAAATACATTCTGAAGATGGCTGACTAGTAACCTACACAAATAGAATGAAAAACTTGTTTATCAAATACATTCTGAAGATGACTGACTGGTAACCTACACAAATAGAATCAAACCTGTTTATCAAATACATTCTGAAGATGACTGACTGGTAACCTACACAAATAGAATCAAACCTGTTTATCAAATACATTCTGAAGATGGCTGACTGGTAACCTACACAAATAGAATCAAACCTGTTTATCAAATACATTCTGAAGATGGCTGACTAGTAACCTACACAAATAGAATAAAACCTGTTTATCAAATACATTCTGAAGATGGCTGACTAGTAACCTACACAAATATAATCAAACCTGTTTATCAAATACATTCTGTAGATGGCTGACTAGTAACCTACACAAATATAATCAAACCTGTTTATCAAATACATTCTGAAGATGGCTGACTGGTAACCTACACAAATAGAATCAAATCTGTTTATCAAATACATTCTGAAGGTGACTGATTGGCAATTTACACAAATAGAACCAAACCTGTTTATCAAATACATTCTGAAGATGACTGATTGGCAATTTACACAAATAGAACCAAACCTGTTTATCAAATACATTCTGAAGATGACTGATTGGCAATTTACACAAATAGAACCAAACCTGTTTATCAAATACACACTGAAGATGGTTGACTGGTTATTTTAGACACATAAAATCAAACTTATTTATCGAATACACCCTAAAGAATTTGTGACTTTCTATACAGCTATTCACAGCTTAATTAGAAACAAACATTTGAAGAATTTGAAATCGATAATATATTAATCAAATAAGATGTTAAACACTCAGAGTAAAACTGGATGTGTATATGTGTGTGTATGATAACCATAAATTTTTAAGTCATAAACAAAACACGTTAGAAAACAAAATGCGCTGCATATTTTAAAAAGATCCTAGGGTACAAGCTACATCGTGGATTATAAAATGTATCCTAGGTTTTGGAGGTGATTGTGGAAGTAGGACTCACATTGCGGTGGGAATACACCGTCTATCAGTCTTAACCTCCAGTTCGGTAGTCTCACATTAGAAGATTAGAAATTTAGAAATTAGGAGTGCGAGATGTGGGTGCTGAAGCCCACAATGTCCCACATCTATATCATCCTTCATTGCTTGCAAACAGTTGGGAGAAGGTGACTACTCTCCCAAGTTAAAATATGAATAAGGAAAATATAAACATAAAAAGATGAAAAAAAATAAATTAAAAAAATGAAAATAAGGTACTACTATTTGGGGGTAAGTAAGATAAAACTTACCTCTTGAAGTTAGCATTCCTGTCCCCAATATGGTTGTGGCAATAATTAACACGACATCAGTAAAGTGATAGTTACTGTGACTGTCGTGCTTTTATATGCGGCTCAAGGTGCACATCCGCATAAAATAGTGCCATATTCCTAAATGATCTTATTTTTAACTATTAATAATAATTAGTAAATTTACTAATTAATTACTAATAATTATACTTAGTTAAAAATAAGGTCGCCTTCAAAACTTAGGATACATTTTATAATCCCACGTTGTGGCTTGTACTCTAGAATCTTTTTAAAAATATGCAGGTATTTTGTTTATTTTTAATGTGTTTTGTTTATAACTTAAAATTTATGATTATAATATAATTATCAGAGGTTAGGATTTCCTGTTTTTTAACGCATGATTTTATTTGGATGTAATTATTTAATTTCACTAAAATATATATATCTATGTAAGTAAGAAGCTTGTGTGATAGTAAAGGAAGAGTTATTTTTCTCTCATCACCTTCAGGAACAAGAAAGAATCCATCGGATCGTTTACCTGGTCAGTATAAATAAGCCATAGAAAGTTTGCACTCTTAAATCTTGGGTGTAATAGCTACAAAAAAAAAAGAAGAAATAATACATTTAGATACAGATATTTAAGTCATGTACAAACAAATTACGTGTACGGACAATATATGTGGATCCAAAATGTTTAATAACTAATATTTTTTATATAAAGCTTGCATTCAGTTTTTAATTTAAGAATTATTTGAAAAGCTGGGAGGTTGAAGCCCATGCTAAAATGCTACGACGTCGGAAATGTTTAATGAGTCCTAAATTTCGTCGCCAAAAGCTGTTTAAACCAAAAAAGATGGCCGAATGAAACTATTTTCCAAAATTACATTAATTCTCAGCCCCCCACTCAGTCCCTTGGCTCAGCGGTAAGTCTTAGGGCTTAGAACGCTAAAAGTCAGATTTCGATACCCGCGGTAGGCACAGCACAGGTAGTCCATTGTGTAGTTTTGTGCCTAGTAATGATTCTCTAATTAATCGGACTGATGACGTAAAAAAGGCTTCAAGTTGCTCTTCTCCATGAAGAAAAAATAGTAAGTTAGAACCACAATACGAAGCCATCTCTAATTTCATAAGAAATTAGGATTTATAAGATAATCAGTCCTAATGCCTCTACCATCCACAAAAACATCCCCTAAAAATAATATGGAAGAAACGCTGACATGGATAATTCCATACCAGCTTTTCAAAACTATTAGTTCTGACGTGTTTACAGAATATGTTCGATAACCTGAGACTGAAGGTCTGTTCCTCAGCTGACGCTCTGCGTTATTTTGCCTCCAATACAAAGTTGATCGACTTTCGGGAACAGCTAGCCTAGCTCCAATAATATTGGTTGTTTCTGATTGGTCCAACGGCATCGAGGAAATGGAAACCTTCTTTCTGCCATATTCCATTTTCCTCGCGTCTTAACGTTTTATCCAATTGGGCTTTAAGGCCTTATTTCTTTACAAGCTGAAAAAAAGGTCAGCCATCAGATTACATCCAGGAAACGCTAACTGGATCCAAAAGCGATGAAAACGTGAAGGGCTAAAGAATGTATAGCCTGCACCGAACGCTTCAGAACTGGAAATTTAATTTAGCCCAAGGAGATGATGGTCAGTAGAGTGTGAATAATAAAAAAAAGAGAAAAGAAACTTGACTTGTGAACTATTAAAACACTTGATCCACAGTTTGAATTACTCTGTCTTTATACAGGGTGAGCCATAAACAGTGTTTTGAACGATCTTGATAAATATTTTGATGGTGTTAAGGAAACAGGATATAACAAGATACCATATAAAGTTTTTGTCATGGTTACATTTATTTATATTAATCTTTAATCCTTTTCGTTTTATTTTACCTTTTTGACAAGATCTATACAATTTAGGTTATACATTATTGGTAAATTTATATATTTTTTCTTTTGTTTGTTTCTTATGAAGCACAAAAGTACACAACAGGATATCTGTGCTATGCCCATCACAGGTATTGAAAATCGGTTTTAGCATTATTAGTTTGGTTTAGTTTTTTGAATTTTGCGCAAAGCTGCTCGAGGGCTATTTGCGCTAGCCGTCCCTAATTATGCAGTGTAAGACTAGAGAGAAGGCAGCTAGTCATCATCACCCACCGCCAACTCTTGGGCTACTCTTTTACTAACGAATAGTGGGATTGACCGTCACGTTATAACGCCCCCACGGCTCAAAGGGCGAGCATTTATGGTGTAACGGGGATTCGAACCTGCGACCCTCGGATTACGAGTCGAATGCCTTAACCCACCTGGCCATGCCGGGCATAGCGTTATTAGCCATCAAACGTACCGCTGGGCCAGTTTTTTTCTTTGTGTTGTAACCGCTTATATTCACAAGACCTCTAACTTATTATAAGAGCTGTTTGTTTATAATTACTTAGTGTTATAAATCACTTTTTCTTATCGCTAAAGTTAAATATTTCAGAAAAAAATAAAACAAAAACACTATTGCTGTTGGTAGTTAACTTATCACAGTTTGTGCTCACGATGTTGTAATGTAATCCAACAACATACACATATACTAACTTTTCGGATCAACAACATTGCAGCGAATTTTCTGGTCTGCACGTTTAGTTATTTTTTATACGTTTTTTCTCTTGAATAGTTACACCGAAATACTAAATGTACTCCCACAGGATTCCCGAAAGTGTTCTGTTTCGAGAGTAAATAAAACCAAAATTAAGAGTAACAGACTGTTCTACTTCTTACTTTTCAGGTTCACATGCCATGCAATGTCGTAGTCTATAGAAAGCATAATTTTTCTCGTTATTCATGGTATGCGTACGTTTTACTGACGTCACAACAGTACAAAGTGCAACGTTAAGTGTCCCCTTAAGTTACATTATTTTACTGTCTATTGATTGACTGGCGGACAACACGCTACTGTATTGTGGTCCGAGTGGCTAAAAGAAGTGACCCTTTCAGGCGTCCTTTGGTCCCATTTCGAAGACATTTATTTAACAATAAGGTTAACTGAAAAATAATGCATGACAAGCTGGTTATTTGTACTTAAGCATAAAGCTACATAATGAACTATCTGTGCTGTGCCCACCACGGGAATCGAAACTCGAGTTTTAGCGTTATAAATTCGCAGACGTACGAAGCACAAGTAATTGTTCTATCAGCAAGTTTTGTATTTAAAAGAATGGCGACGCCTGTATGTCTGTCCAAAGATATTTCTGAATAACACTATTTGAAAATTGATATAATAAACTGAAAAAAGTCCTTCAAGTCCTGTGCGAATCTTTATCAGTGAAGCTCACAAAATCAAATATGTGATACAGATATAAATCTTTTATCAAACAAAATCCTAAACGAAACAGTATTGATGTAAACTTATCCAGTCGTGTATCGACCGATTTCTTAATGCCCCGTACACTAAGTATCAGTGTATGTATTGAAAAAGGTGAGAAGACAAAGGATACAGGTTCTTCACGCTCTGTTAACGAGCCTATTATATCCAGGAAACCACATGTCAAGAGCGTTGCTACAGGCGTGAAATTGCGTGTGACATAAGGCTAGACTAGTGCGTCTTATAATAAGTGCTAATGGCTGTGAATCTGGTAAGAGTTGACAACTAACACGGTTCGGCAGCACCTCTGCTTTCTTGTTGATGTCATCCCCTCATATAAGTTTCTCTCAGGACATATAGCTGACCTCTGAGCACGAGAGTATTATTATCATTCATTAGGTTAGCAACGGCGCTGTCTTAAATAATTGTGTAGCATTTTTCAAATAGGTATGTAAAAGATAAGGTTTTTAGTTACTTTACACCCCCCACCCCTAAGAACCACGTTTTAAGCATCACTTAGCAGACAAACCTGTCCACAGAGACATTTGAGTATGTGAAAAATCTGTAACATTTGTACAAAAAATGTTTTAGAACACAACTATTGGAGAGTAAAGTAAACAGACATTAAAGGGGTACGTTTCAAACACTTGCAGTAAAAACAGGAGGGGAGATGTTAGGGAATATTCTGGGCTGTCTCTAGTGCACATAAGGTAGAAAACCATGAGAAGGAAACATCTAATTTATTTTCGACTGTCTTATAAAAAATCTAAAACTAGACTCTTCCATATTTCACACTCAATAACATTTTGTTTGGAATTAAGCACAAAGATACACATAAGGCTATTTGTGATCTGCCCACCACGGTTATCAAAACCCGGTTCTTAGCGGTGGGAGTCCGCAAACATCCCGCTGTATAACTGGGGGACAACATTTTGTTACTGTGAATACCTACAACTTTTTTTGTGCGTTCATCTTGTAGCTGGAATCGTTTGTTGTTGTTTCCTAACCCGTCTCAAGCAAAGTGCATAAAAGGAGAAAGGAAGGAGCTTAAGCCCCTCAGCCTCTCATGTTAACGTCACTACTATTTAAGTTTTATATCACAAATAGAACAGGAAATTATATAAAGCACGTTTCAACTATCAATTAGACGAATAAAGTACGATTGCAGGGAATTATGGGAAACATTGCCGTGTATGGAACTAAGTTCTACAGGTGATTTTAGAAGCTACATTAATTTCCGTAGCTGATGGTAGCTGGTACCAAGCGCTTGGTTTGGCTATAAGTATACTTTTTCTTATACTAACACAGGAAAAGCTAAATATTTCCTAACGGCTCCCATGTGGTGCAGTTTGTCATTTAGCTGTCTATAACAGAGAAGAGAGACACGCCCTATCCTACGTTTCAAAACCTTAATAGTCAAGAAAATGGCTAATGCTTTACATTGAATACCCAAACTACAAAGAGGCCGTTCTCACGAATTGCCCCATTAGAATAAATGAGCTATTTTGGCTTTGTATACACAACACGGATAATGAAATCGTTGTATTTATCTCATCAGTTACTGTCTGCAATTGGTTTAAAGAAAGAGAAGTTTCAGCGTATATATTAGTTTAGATGAACTAATACTACTAATGTGTAAATACAATAAATTTAAACATATTTAACCTTAACCAAAGAGGAAGCAGGATATGAAATAGTGTACTAGCTATTTACATGTGCTTAAACCTATCAGAAACTGCCATTTGTCAGATAAAACAGACTTAATAAATATGCCTTGTGTGGATACGAAACCGGCGAAATAAAGATAAATTACCTAAGTGAAAAAATATTTTTTTTACATAACATCTGGGAGTGGTCGAAACCGAACCCAACTTGATATAGTAACAATCCGTAGAATGTAAAGAACGGTTTCAGGAAACATTTTCTGGCGCCTACTAGAAACTGGTAAGAAACATTAAACAGTTCGTTTGCAGGCTTCACAATTCTTTCATTTACCTAAAACTCATAATATTTTTTACAGCCAACGTGGATTATTATTGAGAGAACTGAGGCTATCAGTTCCCAACATATGTAACGAGTGTTTCATTAACAAATCAATAATGACAGTACCAGAGCATCCAATGACAATAATCAAGTTGAAGAATAAAAGCAAATCATGACTGAAACCGGTTTAGAAGTTTTTAGTTGTTTTCAGTGTTGGTAGACCTTGGATGTCATTTGTATTGTTAGGTTGTAGATATCATATTTTTTAGGTCTAGCTATAATTAGTATTGTTAGATTATTAATTGCCTTTTATATTGCTAGGTTTTGGTTGTGATTAGTATTGTTAGACCATGGGTGTAATTCATTTGTTTGTTATTACCATTTATAAGTCTCTGCTAATTCTATTTGTAATCAATGTTTTAGATTCTGATTGTCGATTCTGTTTATAATTCGATACGCTAGATTTCATTTCTAAATAACGTTGCATTTAGTTCGTGTTAATATAAGGCAGCAGAATACAATTGTATTTAGAACAAAGTTATAAAGATCGCTAATTTTGAATTACTGAACAGAGAGAAGGAAGCTAACAGAAGTACTCTAACATACCGAGGACGTTGTGGAGATGTTTCATGGTATCGGAAGGAATCGAACTCGGTTGGAAGCTTCGAGTTTTGCTTATTTGTTTGAAGTTAAGCACAAAGCTGCACAATGGGCTATCTGTGCTATGCCTACCACGGATATCGAAACCTGTTTTCTAGTGGTTTGAGTCCGCAGACATACCGCTATGTTACTGGGCGGCTGATAGCTTCGAAATGTGGAGCTCTATCACAGGGCCAACCCAGATCAAAAACTACACTGGGAAGATTATATAAAACATGACTAGTATAGATCTCTTAAAGTTACAAAGTTTATATTTATGAAAACTACAAGAGGGCTATCGGCATTTGCTGTCCATAATTTTGACATTGTAAACTAGGGGAAATGTAGCTAGTGGACTTTTCTCTGACAAGAATAAGTGAATTTAACCTTCACTCTTATAACGCATTTGCAACCATAACGTAGTGACCGTGGTTATTTAAGTAGAGAGGAGCGCAGTAGCCATAGAACTCTATATCCAGAGTCCAGCTCACTAGCCGCTGTGCTTTACGTAGTTATGAAAAGTAATGGTACACCAAGGAAAATAGTAGATGTAAGAAAATGATGATATAAAAAACAAGACATTACAAACAGATAAAGACTGGGTCTGTGTCGGTATGAAATAGATAGCGAGTTGTCAGTTTGGATGTCTTAATGAAAAAGGTCAAAATCAACTTTTAGTTATTTCTCCTACATGTACTCACCCCCTCTTTACAATTCAACTAAATTTAGAAGAGAAACTTACAATTGTCCACCTTTATTTCATTTCGGTAATTTAGATATACGTATATTTCACTTTATATGTTTTTTGGAGTGCAAGTAAACAAACAACAACAAAAAACACTCCATGTAACGAGCCCGGTGGCACAGCGACACTTCTGTGGACTTACATCACTAAAAACCGGGTTTCGATACCTGCTGGTGAGCAGAGCATGGACAGCCCATTGTGTAGCTTTGTGCTTGATCTAGAACAAACAACAACAACTTCTAGTAACAGTGTCATTCAATAACTATTCTCAGGATGAAGAAAGTTTGTAAGTGAAATGGACGTTTAAATCTTGCCAAACAATAAGATATTAGTATACTTTAACCGCCATGAATCACCCATGATTTTGCTAAGTTACCCAAAAGTTTCGAAGTGTCTTGGAGCTATAGCACTAGAAATTGCTGAGAAAAATGAAACAAAATGGAAACCTTACCAACAGTACATACTGTCTTGTCAATTGTTTTTGTAGTTTTCTTTAACACTACTATTGGGTTATGTACCGTGTTGCTAGTTCGTATGGTAAATGTTTCGTTGCAACAATACAACTTCGTTATGTGTTACCAGTCAATTTTGAAGTACACAAAATCATCGGAATAAATTAAAAATAAATAATTCATTTTACACGTTTATCTGTTAATTTGTATACTTCGATACGAGAAAATTTACAATATCCGACATCGTTTTCTGTATGACGCTAAGCCCAACGTAATGCTATAGGTAAACTAAAACTACTGACAAAAGACATAAGAAAGACGACGGTAAAATTAATACAACATAAAGCCATATACAATTCATATGTAGTGTCGTGTGACTGGACCGCTTGACTGAAACCACTTCAATAGGAGTAATTCACTGTTTTCCTTTCCCAATCGTCAGCACCACTGATTTCCCTGTTGACGCTAATTCATGAGGTCCACAGAACAAAACCTCCCAAAATACTAGTTTGATGTCAGGTAAAGAGGATTTATTGATGGAGTATTTTTCTCTGACGGGTTGTGATGATTTATTCTCAAACAACTGATGTCTGTGTCACTTTTCAACTATAATATCCCTTAATTTGGTTCTGTCGTGCTCTTCTAATCAGGGCCTTAAAGGCATCCGCATTACACAACGACTGACCGGCAAGCCCACACAAAAGTAATAATCTGGTTGGAAAGGGCACGACGACGGCTTACACTTGAATTAAGTAATTAATCATATTTCATAACAACGTGCTGTATTCATAACTTTCATCTTCCCGTAAATATATGAGATTCAAACAAGTCAACTTCAACGGGATAGAAACAAAAAATACACATTTTTAAACAAATTCTTTCGAACTGTAAACCTACGAGATACTTTCAAAGAATGCACATGGTTAACTTAATTTGAAGCTCTATAACAGTTGCAAAAGATTTCGTTTTCGCGTGCCAACACACATAACCACGTGAATGCGGTGGCTTGAAAGTATGGGCAGAAACACGAAGACATCTCAGTAAAGCTCAAGTCACAGAAAGCTACGCCGCAAATCTAGTGCAGAAAGCAAGGTGACTGAGAGGTAATTATTATCGTATCTTCCAAAAGGTGAAAGCACATTTTCTAACGAAAATGGTGTATTCGATTTACAAGTAACGAATGTGCGAACCTTCGTGTGAAATTAGCTGTTAAAAGATGAAATTCTACAAGAGGATATCTAAAGTCACTTGAGACCTTTAGTAATCGACAGAAAAATTAAACACGAAGCCATATACCGATAATCCCGCTACAACAGACCAACGGCGATTGTCTAGCATACGATGACGAACGCCTTTGAGACACTACCTCCGTCATAAACGATGAGGGACGCGTTCCTCCATGAGTCACTTGGGACGCCTCGTCACTGTTACAATACTGCTTCATGCTATGATTTTTGACTTATCTTTACTGTTACGCTTATTGGCAATGAATAACGCTTATGTTTTTTCATGGAAAAGCTTTACACGAGTAGAAATCATATACTATCAACGAACTAAAGTCACAATACCGAAAAACTGGAGTACAGAAACACGCTTTGTACTTATCAGTTATATAAAGTTCACCGGTAAAGAGGGCCCAACTTGTAACCATTTCTATTTTGGTAAAAAAACAACAACAATAAATTGTTTGACTTACACTATCCACGTTTCAGGAAGTTTCACCTACACGATATAAATGCGCCGTTTTAAAAATTACAAATTTAATATTTATAATAGGACTAGAGTACTCTTATGATATTAGTTTGCTGTTATTTAATTTATGGGTTTACGTTTAGGAAGTCAATGAAGGAATATAAGTTCCACCAAAATATGTTTCCCCACTATTAACGCTCCCCCTTTTGTGCATTTTAAACATTACTAATTTAGGATTTAAATTCTTGTAGATGGTAGTTGTGAAATATTAATGTAATTGGCCAGTGTTAATTTGTCCATAAATCTTAAAAGTTAAAAAAATAAAAAGTGTGGTTAGGAGAAGAACCTACGAGTTAGTCAGTGCTAAACCCCTTCAGTGTGTTAAATAAAAGTCCCCGTAACAGTAGGAATTTAGGGAGAGACTGAGAATCGCAAGAAGTATGTCGCTCCAATGTAATGTCAACAATGAAAAGATAAATAAACGTGTGTATATTAAATACTGAGGGCATGATAAGTGGTAAAGAACAGAATTTAAAAACTAGAAAGTTTTATCAATCGATTTTCTTGTTAATTTAAGCTATCGCTAGTAAATGGTGTCACGTTCACAAAAGAACATTGAGAACTCCATTAACAAGATCGAACACTGACAGATGCTATAAAGCATACATGACGAGCCAGAAAACAACAATAACAGTGGGATAATGGGGGAAGGAGATACATGATTCTCCCCCGCTTCCATTATTTCTACTTCTATATTTGTGAGCGATGCAAGTGTCTGTGGTCGTAGTTCAACTGATCGAATGGTCTTGTCTGATAAACCGTCATGCCACAAAAGCTGGTTCCGAATTCTTTGTCTTGCTGATTAAATTACCAGGGACCAAATGGACAATGGGGTTTAAATAGTAGGCTCGTCAACTCATAGATCTTTGTGAATTTCTGAAAGACTGCGATACTCCGACATTGAACAGTAATTGCTGCAGGGCGAGGCGAGGAAGTCCTAGCTAAAGATAATGATATCGTTATTGGGGGGGAGGGGGTCACGTGCTCAAGGGAGTCTTAATCCTTTAAAGCCAATCACCATTGGCCAGGAAGAAGGAGGGTGTGAACTACAGGCGATTTCCTGTTAAAAGATTTTCTGGTTGCACTGTAACAGGAAGGACGGGGCTTCACCACCAGGTGGTGTGGCAGATAGATTTAAAATGGTGAAATAACTTGCATCGTCTTCCTTCCTCTTCAAGTGTATAAATTCAAACTTCCTCTCTTCCAAGCAAGTTCCGTGAAATGTAAATAACCTCTAGCGTTACAAATTATGGAAGGAAATATAAAATAATGGTTTCCAAACACGTAGCAAAAGTTTAACAACACAAACTAAGGGCTTTTCTCTGAGAAATATGATTCTCAAACAGTCCTCTTACATAATTTGTACCCACTAATTTGTACTTCCAAAATTCCCTTACGCTTCAATTATAATCAACAATAATTATCACCGTTTTGTAATATTTGAAAACCTAACGCTTATTTGAAGTCTGTCATGAGCATGAGTGATAGTCACATTACCGCTCCTTAGGAAAACAAGTCCTCATATACTTATAATACCCCACCCCCACACCTGAACAAAAAAAACAAAACAAAGTTATAATGCGTAGCATTAGTTGTCATGTCAAGTTCTAACTGAATTAAAAAAAAACTATTATTCACAAGATTGGTTGCTATGGTAGTCCCGTATCGTTTACTTGTTTAGTTTAAGTGTAAAGCAGCACACTGAGCTCTAGTGTGTGTGTTCACGTGCAACGCATGAATCAAATTTCGAATTTTAAGTTACAAGCCATCAAACAACCAGATACATAGTTTCAAAATCACGTGAAATGTTCTTACAACTTTGTTGTACGCGAAAAAATTATAAGTTGCAACACAGCACCTGGCATTGAAACTGTACGTTCAACTTTTAAGTGCGTATAGATAATTCAGAGCAAATGTTTTTAATTCTGTAACAATCTCCTGCGAAAAAGAAATATATTAAAATATATGAAACTTTTCATCCCATTTTTTCAAGGTTATCTGGTTTACTCTCACCATATATTTCATTTAAGCGTTGTTATTTTAGCGTAAATCTACACAATGGACTATGTACTTTTGGAATCGAACTCTGGATTTCAGCGTTGTTAGTACACAAACTCACCGCTGAACCACCGGGGGCCTGACTTAAGTGAATACCAACTGATTACAAAATAAAGAATTTATTTTGCAATGTCGTTACAAAAATGCGTTAATACCCCCGCCAGTACAGCAGTAAGTCTACGTATTTACAACGCTAAAATCAGAGGTTCCATTTCCCTCAGTGGGCTCAGCAGATAGTCCGATTTGACTTTGCTATAAGAAAAACACATACAAACAAGTACGTTGTTTAAAATACAGGGAAAAATAGCGCCATTAAGAGAGCCAACTTCTGTTTCCTATTCCTTTCGTTCCTTTTAAATAATCAGTGTTCCTTTATTTCCATTCTTTCATTATCAGTGAAGACGTTTATACCGGACCCCCTACATGGATTTCAGTTTATACCGGACCCCCGGATTTCAGAAACAAGTTTCAATAATGTAAATAAAGTTATAAAGTACCCGTAAACTAAAATAGTCCTGCCCTTGAACGTATATAAGGAAAAAAAATATATTTTAAAAAGTAGAATCGCCTAGAACTGTGTAGCGTGTGCCACGTGCAAGTGACTGAACGTTCTAGCCCAATTACGTTGTTCATACATATGTTGATCCGATGGTGGCAGATGTTCAGCATATGTTTTTAATTTGAAAAATATTTTAGTAGCATTGTACTGTATTATACTTGTGGCAAAGGTGTTCCAGTTATTTACCAGCGTCCCTGTGTTTGACCAAACGAAAAAAAAACAAAAACAGCTGGTCAGCAACGCTCTACCACCCACACTGAGAAACTGGTTGTCACTTTTATAACGCACCCATAGCCTACTGAAGTGCCGTGTCACAAGTATTCATATTCGGGCTCCAATAGGCCTGGCATGGCCTAGCGCGTAAGGCGTGCGACTCGTTATCCAGGGTCGCGGGTTCGCGCCCGCGTCGCGCCAAACATGCTCGCCCTCCTAGCCGTGGGGGCGTTATAAGGTGACGGTCAATCCCACTATTCGTTGGTAAAAGAGTAGCCCAAGAGTTGGCGGTGGGTGGTGATGACTAGCTGCCTTCCCTCTAGTCTTACACTGCTAAATTAGGGACGGCTAGCACAGATAGCCCTCGAGTAGCTTTGTGCGAATTTCAAAAAACAAACAAACAAACAGGCTCCAACTTCCAATGTCGTGATACTGGTTTCGTGCTTTCGGTAGTAAGACACCCTAAAGCTTGCATGTGCACTGGAGAGCGTGTCACAGTTCTTGATATAATATGTGAAGGATGAAATACTTTTTAGGCGAGTTCTATCAACACTTCTGCTAAATGATAAGGGATAGGGTGTAGAGTGGATAGTTTAAAAATATTCAAATCTCATTCGTTTTGTCAGTTTGCGATCGGTCAGCAAAAACAAAACTATATATGGTAAAACTTGTAACCACAGTAAAATAGCAGTAAGAGGACAGACGTTTAATCCCTTCACTTACACAAATAAACAAACGCCGCAACCTACACCTGGTCAAACATCCAGTACAACACGCACATACAAAAGCGAGAAATTGAAAGCTATAATTATTAGAAATCAATGACAAACGAATCAACATTTTTAACCTCTCACACACACTTATTTGAAACCCTACGTTCATCGTAGTGCGGTTAATAATCAATGTCGCGTGCCATACTTCCTAAAAAACGAGGTACTGTATTAGTAAGTGATGTTCTTACATGAGGACATGTTTAAATGTACGTCCAACCGTCGACTCACATAAAATTATCGCACGCGTTTAGAAATGCGCCTCGCAGCGAGAGTTATTTTGTAAGTACAAACCGAGAGAGTTGGGTTAGACATGTTACTGAGACAGGAAAAATATGGGCTGGCATGATACAACTTTGATTTTTCAGGGCTGTTTTATTATTATTAATAATCTGTTTTCCTTTCAGATATAAACTAAATCGAAGCTTGAATATTATCAAAAATTACTTAGAACAGACGGGAATTCCAAGTTTGTGTTCATCTATTTTTGTTAAAAAATAGGGCCGTTCTGAAAGATATATATAAATTGTTCTAAATATAATCGACTTATAAACTTTGTGTAATTTTAACAGAAAGTGGATTAAGGGTGGTGGTGGTTCTATATAAAAATAAAGAAATGAATAATAATAAAATTAAATAAATAAAAACAGAAATAATAAACGAAAGGTGCGAAAAGAACAAAACGTATACTTTATTGAGGTAGAATAAAACAGGCTTATATGACAATACATACACTTATTGAAACTATATTGGTAATGGTCCACGTGGCAAACCTATTTTACTCTCCATGCACTACCATAAACACATTTTCATGCTTTAAAAACAACTTTGGTCTCTTTTTTCCCATGCTTTGGACTAGATACGACAACTTCGTCACCTATCTGTTTGCAAAGTATATTGTGAATTTTTCAAGTTTATCATTGTTTGAAGCACCATAAAAATAATTAGACAAATCCAAGAATGCCAGCTTATGCACATTTCTCTAAATTTATTATAACACGTGACACAAACAACAAAAAACAGCAGCTGATGGGGGTTAGTGATTGAATGTAAATAACAACAGGACCTGGTGTAGGTTACTGACCATGTGTATATGACAACAGGACCTGATGGAGGTTACTGATCGTATTTAAATAACAACAGGAATTAGTTGAGGCTGCTGATTATATGTATATGACAACAGGACCTGATGAAGATTACTGATCATATGTAAATGACAAAAAGACCTGATGGAGGTTACTGACCATGTGTATATGACAACAAGACCTGATGGAGGTCACTGACCATGTGTGTATGACAACAAGACCTGATGGAGGTTACTGACCATATATATATGACAACTTTGTTCAGTTAAATAAATAGTACGAAAGTTCACTGGTCCAAAGAGTCGAAACTAGTCTGAATTTTTGGTACTTATAACAGAGCTATATATATATTAACGTTGTATGTTGATGTCTCTAATTTTGAACTATTGATTATAGGGAAGGCAGGTAGTGTGCAAAACCCTATAATCCACGCCAAGGAACTCACAGTTGTTCGTGTAACGCACTTACGGTTTAAAGTTTGTATATTATTGTATGGTATCGCACGCATTCGGCAATGGTTCAACAGGTACAAAATCCAGAGCTATACTCGCGATACTAATTTATACTGAAAAAAAAAAGTTTATATGAAATGTGTTATTAATGATTTTGAAAAACAAATGAGTTGGGTTATGTTTCTTTGTTACAACTTTACTATTCTATAATATGACTTTGACAAATTTTAATTGGACCATTGAAACTTCGGACAGTCTATAGAAGAAAAGGTCAGCATGCTCTCCTCCCATACAATCCATGTTAGATATTTTATGTTATCTGTAAATATTTTGGTCCATGTGTCTGTGTGAATTTTTTTTTCTTGCTTGTTTCTGGTAGTTTCGAGCAAAGCCACTCGAGATCTGTCAGCACCAACTATCTTTCAATTTAGAAGTGACAGACTAGAAGGAAAGTAGCTAGTTAACATCAACCACTGACAACTCTTGATCGTCAAATTATAACGCCCCCACGGCTGAAAGGACTAGCATGTTTGGTGATGTAGATTGCAGGATTCGAATTCGTGACCCTCAGATTGTCAGTTGAGCACCCTACCCATTAAGCTGTATGTCTGGATGTGTAATAGCTCTGGTTATAAATGCTAAGTGTACGTGTTAAGATCACTGTTAATGGGGCTCGGCATGGCCAGGTGGTTAGAGCGCTCAACTCGTAATGTGAAGGTCGCGGGTTCGAATTCCAGTGTCACACCAAACATACTCGCCTTTTCAGTCGTGGGGGCGCTATAATTTTACGCTCAATCCCACTATTCGTTGGTAAAAGAGTAGCCCAAGAGTTGGCGGTGGGTTTTGATGACTAGCTGCCTTCTCTGTAGCCTTACACTGCTAAATTAGGGACTACTAATGCAGATAGCACTCGTGTAGAGCTTCGCGCGAAATTCAGAAACAAACAAACAATGTTAATATGTGTATTTTAATATTAGGCCTACCGTAAAATGAAACTTGGGTCTTCATGACACTTAAGAAACTGGCTAACAAAATACAGGTGACACCTCTTGACCATATAACATGGTGCTAAGACAGTATACACACTGATCGTTCCCGAGACACACTTATATGGTTTACTGTCTTTCGTACGTTTCTTTTAAAGCAAGTGATATATTTGTTAGGAACGTCGATTCACATGTTATCTCGCCTATATGTTAGTTCAATGGTTTGTTTTTATTGTTTATGAACTCACTAATAACAGTAGAGGTGTTCCTAGTGTTCTTTTACTGAGACTAGTCTTGTTTTGGTTGAGAAACCTCAGAAAGTTACACGTGTACTATGTTTTGAAGTCATTTAAATAAACCCAGTTAATTAAATATAATCTACGCTTGAGATGAATTACATTTATCCATTGCATTCAAGTACTGTTTACCAAGAACGGTGTTTCTTAATCTCTGTCCCCCGCTAGTACAGCGGTATGTCTCCGAATTTACAACGCTAAAATCAGGGGTTCGATTCCCCTCGGTGGGCTGAGCAGATAGCCTTTGTGGCTTTGCTAAAAGAAAAACACACTTAATCTCTAGTTTATAGTGCGTGTTGTATTTTTTCTTTTGAATCTCTAATTTCGGGGACTTCTACTTCTGATGATTTGGTTTATAACGAAAATATATAAACAAAAAAACTAAAAAGAAGAAAACCCACACATCATCGATGGTTGTTATTGTTTTATTTGGAAGCTACAAATTAAACTGTGTTTTTTAACCACAGAGAATCGAAGCTGTTCGACACCCACTCTCTCTCACTCCTTGAGGCTTCATACATGTGTGTGTATGTATTCCTTCTCCCGGTATATAAATACGTACCCGTTCGTGTGTATTTAATTAAAAAATTAAGCCAACGATGTATTAACTCGAAGCTCAGATAAGGGAGGCACGTATACTGACAGATGTTAAAATACCCAACTCTGTTGAATATTATAGAGGAACTATTTCCATTAGTAAACTCGTGCCGAGGTAGGGCAAGTTGTTTGAAATATTTGTGTAACGTTTACGGCTGGCTATTGTTACATTTCATTGACGGGTTCAGACCTGTCCACAAACTCGTGGTGAAGAGTGGCCTGAAATTTAGATATAACGGGAAAGGGAGATTTTATGAGAAATGAGGTAGAAAATGGGTAGTTTAGATGGAACCAAATGAATTATGGTAACATACAGCTGTGGTGAGTGACTCACTCATTTCGGTGACCCCTGCTCTCTGTCTCTTCTCCTGCATTACTTTGTGTTTTCCACGTGCCGACCACTCCAAACGTTCCGTTTATTCTCCCACCAGCTGCGACACTAACAAAACACCAACCGCCCCACTCCTTTACCAAGTTATAAATCTCGTTTTGAAAGTTTTTAGGCCCTGTCACTAATTCCTCACCTTCATAACGTTGTCTATTACGGACACTGTTAGAGACAATAAATATTGGTAGCGATGTCTGTGTATCTTCACGAATATGACTGTGCCCATTTTTTATTTAGACAAATATTGAGGAAGTATGAAAAAATATACTTTTCATACAACGCCCAGAAAACAATTTGAGGAGGAAAAATATATATATATACACATACACACACGCACACACACATATATGTACATACTTTGTAAGAGAAGCCTATTTGAACTGTTTCCTTGCAGAGACGGTAAGCAACTATTAGGCTAACATCTTACAAGGATTGAAAACTTGGTTGCACTTGGGCGTGAAATTAACACCGTTTTAACCGATATAAATTTGTGAGTGTTTTGTTCGGTCGTGAATAGTATTGGTGTATGTAGTGTTTGATATTAATAAGTCAGTGCCTCCAAGTGATGTGGTTTATTATCTAAGTCTATATTTTGCATAGTTTCAAGTACGTGTTAAAACTGTGGGATCGAACACCCTCCCCATGTCTCAGATGTTGACTACATACGAATAGAAATGATAACGAAATTGTTATCTAGAAACACGGATTTGTTAAAAAGGTGTTTACTGTTAGATGAAACCCACTTCTTACAATGTAATACAACTGTGTACACAGTATAATGAGAGGAGAGCATGCTCCGTGACAGAGATGTATGTTAAATTTAGCTAATATCGTATACCAACGTGACATTTGCAGTATTTCTTCTTTGGAAGAATGTATCGATAAGAGAGTAAATAAAAATAGTTAAACAATTAAGGTGTAAATATTTAAAAACGGGTATTTTTTCCATTGGATTTGCTTAATTAAACAGAATGAATCCATACATTTTAAAGTAGGTCAAAAGTAAAACTCATGCAACTATCTACACCATTACTCAACATTCTGTTGTGTTCTCAGCATACCATACAATATTTACAAAAAGGAAACTAAATTGTTGGGTGTTTTTTTTTCTCATAAAAAGCAGAATATGATGAAACATACTGATCTAAAACAAGTACATGGAAATCATTAAACAATCCTAAAAATATTTTGTGTTTTTATAATTTAAATTTCTAAGTAAAAAATAAAAACATGCAAGCTCGAAAACTATAGTTTGATGACATTTTGGTGTTTTTAATTTACTGGTAAAACTAAAATCATCTTCTTAAACTCTACTAAGATATGCAACTTTATCCACAAAATTATTTTCTAACATTTTAAACAACACGAATCTATGGTATATATATATTTAAAAAAAAAAAGAAGATCCACAAACAGGAAAGTCCACTTAGACAGATCCAGAGACAGCAGAAGCTATTTTAAAAAGGTACAGCTGCTAAAATTATTTGTGATTAGCTCACAGTACCATGTGATCAGCATGGAACAGTACCTGGTATTTGACTAAGGGACTTCATGCACTGGTTGAATATTCATTAAATGTATTATCAAATAGAGATCCCAAACATGACATAAAACTGGATTTCTACATTGCTTAGAATATGTTAATGGTCACTGAAGAACAAAACAAAAATCCAGAACAGGATCATACTAATCTATATATACATATATAAATGGAACTTCACAAACATTTAACACATTTAAAACACCTTTTCCTATAACGACTTAGTAAAATAATCTTAAATCTGAAACACAAGTATACTTTTTTAAGTACACTAGCTCCATTTGTGATTAGCAGTATACCAGCAATGAGGGGGATTTTAAAAAAAAAATTAACTGTATAAATCGTTATTTCATTTGTTGTATCTTCAACCATTGATAAGAATATTTACATTTAGGTGAACCTAGTTTAGTGTGTATTTCTAATCTAAACACAACACAATTTTAAACTCAGACAAGTCTGTAAATTTTCTCTTTTGATTCTTCTAAATTATTCTTTTAAGGAATTTTAATCAAAACTATAAAAATATAAAAAAGGCCCTGTAAAAAAAGGACCATAAAATACACAGTCATGCATGACTTTAATTATTTTTGTTGGGTTTCAATGCTTCATTGATTTGCTTCCTTAGTCTTTTTAAATCACTACATAATACCATTTTGGTTCTTAGCCACAAAGGGAAACTACTTTTAAATTTGAGTCTTTTTATTTAAAGGGGTTGATCTCAATTGGTATTTCTTTGGTTGAATTTTGGCTTTTAAGACCAGTTACATTTTCATTATACTAGATTTTAATGTTTGTGATATAAATATCAATAATTAATTACTCTTTTGTAATATTCTCCATATTCAATTTTTTGTGTCTAATCAGTTATTTTGTAATTGATTTACAAAAAGTATAAAAACCTAAACTTTTGAGCTCACAAGTTTCAGTGTTTGAAACATAAGATCCTAGTAAATGGTGTTGATCGTCTTTAGTTTTTAAGGTTACAATGTTCTTTGTTAGGGTCACAATGGCATTTCAATCTTTTTTGGTTGTTAGGGTTACAAATGGAGTTTCATTCTTCTTTGGTTATTAGGGACACAGTGGCATTTCAACCTTCTTTGGTTATTAGAGCTACAGCGGGGTTTCTGTAATTTCATGGTTAAGAGTGCTTAAAGCAGTGTAAGTTTTGTTTTCTTACATAGAATGATATGACTAGTTCTAAATCACTGGTGAACTTAGACAAAGTAAATGTTGATAAATCAGGTAATTCTAATTTTACACCTACACTACATACAGGAAATGAAATAGATAGATACAATACACAATGTAGAAATCCATTTCATGTGGGAATACACATAAACCTGTTTAATACTTATTCCCCACCTGTATAAAGATATTAAAGAAGTAATTTCAAGGTTATACATATTTCACACATAAATATCTCTCTTACACAACTATATCTATACACTTTGTAAGTGTATACTTCAATATATTTATTAATAAATAGAATTAAAAGTATTCAATATGTTCATTATATTTTCTCTAATATACTCATATATCCCTGACTTCAAGTAAATGAAAAACACTTGGAAATTTTTGATTGATTAAGTGGAATTTGTTGTTACCTAGGTAACATAACAGTAACCTGAGAACTACTTGGTTTAACCAATAACCCATACCTGACATATACCAGTGGATTATTGTCATAATCAGAAGAAGAGCTTCCTTCAAATTGCCATCAACCTTTTATATTGCATCATTTTGTTACAGTGAAGGCAGAGGCATGTTGAATTTGTCTTAATCACACAAGATCTTCTGGTCAGTTTGATTGTATTTACATTAAAAAAAAGACAGTTTACACAGGTCAGTTCCAATTTTTTTCTTTTCATGACAGGAGCTTGCTTCATCTTCAAACAAGATGCTTTGAGCATTTCTGTGTATTTGATGTGCTATAGAGTTGTCTTTTGGATGCTTCATATCAGACGACCACCACAGTTCAAGAGATACACACACACACACACACAAATAAAATAAAAAGGAGAAGGACAAAGAGAAAACCAGGGTTCAAAAACTGTACAAAGTCAAAAATCCCCAACAAACACACACACAGCAGCAAGGTACCCGTAATGACTGTCATCAGTGATATGACAAGACACACATGTGAAAAAACAGCAGTACCAACAAGTAAAATTTTGATTTTCTTTTCATTTGAGACTGATGACAAATTGCACACAGAAACTAAGAATGTAAACATCCTCACTAAAGCTTTTGATTATTGGTATTACTTTCTTCAATCTACACAGATTGGTTCCATCAAAAAAGCTCATTAAAACCTTTTCACAAGATTTTGTTCTCATGCAGGAGTCAGAGAGAAAGCTACAGTCATAGGCTGAGATATCTTGTGGCAAACAGGGAGGTATACAAGAGATGGAACAAAGTTATCATTTTTTACATTTCCATCCATTTCTGGCTGGGCCAAGAAAAAGGGTTGCATGATGAAGGTGCCAGTGGTATGGGGGTTATGTGGCATGGAATAACTCATAGGAGGCTGCTCACGTGTACCATGATCAGTTGAAGGTAGATCTGGCTGAAAAGGAAACTCTCTCAGTACAGGCTCTGTTAAATTTTCTGATGCAAACTCTCTGTTATCTGGAATACTGGCATCTGTAATGACAAAATGTTGTAGTTCAGCCCTTCTTAAGATTTTGGGACTATTCTCATGTTGTTTGTAGATATGTTGCTTTAACATATCCCAGGCTTTTGCAATAAATCCACAGACAGGGCAGTGGAAGGATTTTAATATTTTCTGCTGATTCAAAATCAGCTTCTTGCTGTTATGAAAAGCATGAATGTGTGTTAGGCAAAGTTCTCGTGTGCGAAACTTCTTATCACACTTGCTACACCGATACCTCTTTACCTTTATTCGTGGCTTAACCTGACTGTGTCCATTTTCATTCTGAAAGTTTTCCGTCTTCTTCTGCTCTCCATTAGTCTCTGTAAATAACTTGGATGTTGGTTTTAGTGGATGAGATAAGTTTTTTGCAGAAACTCCTACTGTTCTATGACTGAGGAGGTGTCGCTGAAGAGAGTGGCTGTATCGATAGGCTCTGTGACAGATCCGACAGAAAAACTTTTTTTCTCTGTCAACAATCATTGTTGTGTGTCTTTTTTCATGAGCATACAAGTTTGACAGCCAACGAGTGGTGTAAGTGCAATATGAGCAATGATGTAACTCTGTTTCTTTTTCTTTTCCTTCTAGAAAATCCATACTCATAGATGATGCTCTTGGTGATACACTTCCATTAACAGGGTTATCAAGCTGATCTTGGATCATCACCCCAGAGGAATCTTGTGTTATTTTAATCCCTGAGCTACTGATGATTCCCAACTCTTCAGTTGATGTGCGGTGATCCTTGATCAGGTGAACCTGCAAAGCAACCTGATCAGCAAAACTCTGGCCACAGATGACACATATGACAGCTATCTCGTTAAAAAACACATTTTCAGGGCTACTCAAAATGTCTTTTTTGGCAGCATTGTGATCATTTATTATGTGGGTTTTTAACCATTTGATGCTTTTGAAACGACGATCACAAAGTGGACAAATTTCTGTGTAGTGGCTAAAATGTTGGCTATCAACTAACTCTCCAGGCAGTAGATTCTGGTTACTAGAGCCAGCTGATTGAACAGAAGACTGACATAAACTTTCTTTACTTGGAGGAGGCTCCTCATATATTCCATGTGTGTTTTGTTTGTGAACTTTGAGAAAGTACTTGCTACAAAGTTCCTTTTGGCAAACATCACAAGTAACACCTCCAATAGTGCTGATCTTTGCTGCTTCCTTTGGCTGTTCATTAAGATCAACTCCATGCATCTTCAACATGTGAGTTTTCATGAAGTATTTGTTGCAAAGTTCCTTATTGCAAATGTTGCAGAAGTTGGAACCAGTGAGGACTTTTGATTTGTTGTTTATTGTTGGAGAAGGAATAGGTTTACTTGTGCTACCTGGTTGTGTAGACTTTAGAGAGAATTGGTCCGATGTCCCATTGTTATCATCTACTGGAATGTTGTGAATATTTTGCTTGTGAATTCTTAGGAAGTACTTACTGGAAAACTTCTTTTGGCATATTTCACAAGAAACTTCCACCTCATGAACTGCAACAGAAGGTGGTGATGCTAGTGGATGACATAAGGATTGCTTAAAATGCATGATATGGTCTGTTGTCTTCTGTGTTTCCAAGGAAGTTGTACTATATCTATCTTCGTTTAGTAAATATCCATGCTCATTCATTGTGTGTGCTCTTAGGTAATATTTGCTATCGAACTGAAGACCACAGATACTACATGTTACTCTGTTATCATTAATTTTTAGAGGTGCATTCAATTCCTTGATCATGGTTTGTAATCTCTGCAGGTCCTGACCAGAAGACTCTTCAGGGAAAGATTTGCTACTTTTAACTTGCTGCTGAAATATTTCTGTAGTAGTGTAATTTACAGAACTGCTAGTAAGGGGTTGCTGTGGATCTACTGGAGAATTGGGTTTTGAATTCTCTTCTTCTTTGATGTGTGGAATATTATGGGTGTAAAACATATGCATTTTCAGAAGATGCAGACTAGCAAAAGGGCGATTACAGAGTTCACAGACTGATTCCCCAACTCCTTCTCTATATACATACATGTCTTCTTGTTTACTATGAGATTCTTGTAGTACAGTTCCTGGAATGCTACTAAAAGGAAGCACTTGACCTGCTTCGGAAAGGACTGGGGAACAGGCGTGTTCCCCGCCAGACTGTCCATCTTTGCTATTGGATTCTGAGACATTGATACTATGTTTTTTAATTCTATGGATGTGCAAGAAATATTTGTTACAAAACTGTTTACAGCACAGTTCACAAAATGCGTCTGTGTTGATTACACCAATCTCTTTGAGCTTGTCTGGAGTCAAATTTGTTGCACCTTTCTCACTGTTTGAAGAGTCTTCTTTAGGAGGAAGGAGAATCTTGTTTTTAGAAGTTATTGAAACAGTTGCTGAGGTAGTGACAGTTTCAACAGAAGAACTCAGTTTAGGTAGCATAGTTTGATTAAAAAAAACATTACTCTGTACACTGAATAAAGTGGAGAAAGTATGCTCGGAAGATTCAGTTGTCAAAGTAGTTGGTGAAGTTTTATTCTTCTCAGGTGAAATTACACTGTTGTCACTGGTTCCTGAAACCTTTTGGCTTTCTTGAATGCCATGAATCCTGTATTTGTGTTTTTTAAGGAAATATTTGTTACATAATTCCTTTTGACAAATTTCACAGAAGGCTTCTACGTTCATGATTCCCTGCTGTGGTGTTGGTTGTCTAGTTGGAAGATTTTGTAATAAGGGTGGGGGAAGAGGAATTGGATTGGTCCGGTTGTTGCTCAAAAATGTTCCAGGGTATGAAGAGCTTATCAGTGGCTCTACTGAGTATATTGCATGCTTGTTAGCCTTGTGGGTTTTAAGGAAATACTTATTACAAAACTCTTTATTACACAGCTCACAATAGGCCTCAGGGTTAAAAATGCGATTGCTTGGGTTTAAACTGTTGGGAGCTGCAGAGTTTTGTTCTTGGAGTTGAGGGAGTACAGGGAAGAGGAATGGTGCAATGGAGCTTGGAAACATGTTCAGAGGAAGAGACATGTTTGGTGGCTTTCCATCTGCTGAGTGGGATATAGGTATCAAAGGTGGCATGCTTGGAAAGAAAGAGTTCTTTGTAAAGTCCCTACTTCCAAAAGAACTGGTGCTAGCATATGAGATTGGCATGGTGGATAATCTTTGATCATTAAACAATGTGAATGATGAGGCTTCAGTGGTCCTCACTGATTCAGAATTTTCCTGGGATTCAGAGTTATTTGCTTCCCTGCTATTTAATGAGGTAGATTTGTTATGAGACTGATGATGAAGCTGCTTTTCTAGCAGTTTCTGGACATGCTCTTCTTCAACGTGGACACGTAAGAGTTCCTCACTCTGAAATAAACTACTGCAATAGTGACATTTTAACAATGATCGCAGGCTTTTGTCTAACTCTTTAGAAGTATTTTGGTGTTTAATTTTCAGGTTTAAGGCCTCATCTGAAACCAGTTCGTCTCTTTCCTCAGTGTCAAGAACCTGTGTCATCTGATACCTCACTGGATTACTTTGTTTTCGTCTTTTCTTTGCCCTGTGTTCCACAACTTCTGTAGATGTAAATGCAGACCCAAATTCATTAGTTGGGTCTAAGCTGTTTCCATCATCATCTCCTGAATAGTCTTGAGCATCTGCTTGTAAAGAGCCATAAGCAATGGAGTTTTCTTCTAGCATTGGAACATTGTTATAAGAAAAAAGTGTGTCTAAGTGGCTTTCTTCTATTCTTGTTGACTCTTCCATGGTTAATAACCTAACCTTCCATTTAAGTTTTGAGGCAGAGTAAGCCTTACATCAGAAACAGAGTTCTTTATTTCAAATGGGTGACTCCATCCATACTCAGTGGCTCTTATTATTTTATTTTCCAATTTCAGGTCCTGTGAAACATAAGGAGAAACACATAAGAGTTAATAAAATATGTTTTGAAAGGGACATGATGGAAGTAAAACTGGAATTATTGAAAAATATAATAAACCCACTCTGTCCTGTTTACAGTTGAAAATAAAACAATTAATGAATATCACAAATCTGGCTACAAAGTTAGGTTAGCTTCATCTAGGTTTGGATATTTTACTGAAGCCTTGTGTTATTTGATGAATATGTAACATCCATAAAATATAACAAAAATATGCCTCACATTACAGTTTTGTAATATAAACATGAAAATACTTGCAAAAAAGTTAAAACCATTTGCATGAAGAAAACTGATTTCTTATTAGGAGTACCTGGCAGATAATTTTATTAAGTATAATGTGAATAACTCTAGATAATACAACAAAGAGTGAAGAATCAAGTTACATCTGTTACAATATAAGTAAACCAATGTTAAAATCTTCCTCGATAATATGTTTTAAAAAAATCTACTCTTTCATGCTATAGTTTTGTATGAGCTGTCATAAGCACTTTTTAGTTCTATTTCTGCAAACTTCAGTGTCTGCAGTGTCATGTATCTAGTTTACTAAATTCAGTGTATACAGTGCCATCTATCTAGCTTACTAAATTCAGTGTCTGCAGTGCCATATATCTAGCTTACTGAATTCAGTGTCTGCAGTACCTTATATCTAGCTTACTGAATTCAGTGTCTGCAGTGCCTTATATCTAGCTTACTGAATTCAGTGTCTACAGTGCTATTATATCTAGCTTACTGAATTCAGTGTCTGCAGTGTCATATATCTAGCTTACTGAATTCAGTGCTTACACTGCCATATATCTAGCTTACTGAAATCAGTGTCTACAGTGCTATTATATCTAGCTTACTGAATTCAGTGTCTGCAGTGTCATATATTTAGCTTACTGAATTCAGAGTGTACAGTGCCATATATCTAGCTTACTCAATTCAGTGTCTGCAGTGCCATATATCTAGCTTACTGAATTCACTGTCCACAGTGCCATATATCTAGCTTACTGAATTCAGTGCTTACACTGCCATATATCTAGCTTACTGAATTTTGCAAGCATTATATCACTTTAAATCAGAGTTGTCTGATTTAAAGTTATAGTGGCAGTTTAATGATGTGTACGTGTCAGCATACATTTAAATGTAAAGAAACTTTGTAGCTTGAAGCCATATAAACACCTTTAATGAAGAATGATTTGCAAAATGCCACAAATGTTGACAGTTATATAGATTGGAGCCCATTTAACAGCATGATTATGGAAAAGGATTTTGGCACACTAGTATAGCAAATAAGGTATATTTGTAGACATGGTTATTACAGGTTAAAATAATATTATCTGTTGATAAGAATCATTAAGTAGTCTTTACTTGATGTGCCAGTTTTTGTATCTTTATCTGAGAAAAAGATATTCAATTATTAGAAAGGGTTAAGAGAAGATCTACTAGGATGATTCCAGAGATGGAAAGATTATCATAAAGAAACAGGTTAAAATCTCTCAATATATTTTATGTTAGGAAAGACAAAATGTTTACTAGTTAATTAGAAGTTCAGGAACACTGTTACATTTCCGTTAATCCACACATGAATGTAAAAGACAGCAAAGTGAGAAACAATCCATATTTAAACTATGTTAGTGCTATTTTTTCATGTGCCTGACACGAGGGATTGTTATTCCCTCACAGTCTTGTAAGACTACAAGCTTACACAGTTAGCGTAAGGATCAGTAGGATAAAGGCCACTGATTTTTTTGTACTCATTATAAATATGAAAACTGCAAGGAAATAAGTTTCAGATAGTTTTACTTTTGTAATAGACAGTAATGTGAAGTGAGCAGGGGCTCACTGTTATAAAGGGCACTTTTATTAAAATTTAGTACTATAACAAAACTACTTTTTACCCTAAAAACATGCAAGTCTCTGTGTGTCATTCATTTTAATGCTAAAATCCTTTTTTCCAGGACTAATAATTCACAACAAGCAAAGTGTACAATCAGATGTATTACTCATATTAGTTGACAATTTTATGACAGAGAAAAAGAGCACTTTTAAGGCATTAGGGAATAAAAGGACAGGCATTAGCCCCTTCCCCTTCAGCTACTGTCCCTTATCACAACCCTTGCTAATCGGGTAATTGACTTAAGGAATTGGTTTCTGTTGGCAGTAGTAGAGGCAAATACTTTATAAGACAGTGACAAAAGTAATATATAAAATGCTGGTTTAAGTGTTTCAAGAGTTGGTGCAGAAGAAAAGCCATGTATGTCCAAATTACCTCTTTCTGTCTGCATGTTATGTCTCTCAACTTATCAAGGTCACACCTGATCCCTAAATAGTCAATAACAAATACCATGTAAAATGTAATCTTTGACAAGATATTCTACATGGAAAGTAAGTTTGTACTAAAACCAAGTTCAGGACTAAGTCTGCAAAGTTTATTCTTATTTCATTTCATTTTAATATCTGTATTACAAGTGTTAATACCAAGTTTCAAACATCAAAATAAATCCTGTTTATTTTCTTCTTGAACAATGAACATACATTTAAACTAATGTTTTCACACCCAAAATTCATTTTGGCTGTTCTTTTTATGGTATTCGATGATAAGGAACCCATTTTTTAGAACATAATGTTTGAAGACAACTGTAATGGATAGTAAAGGAAACTGTTGACGTTTTTACAAGCTCATGCCACTTTGAAATATATACGTCAAAATGTTGTAAGAACAGTGATTCATTCATGAAGGAGGGAGTGTTATGTGGTTGATTTTAGCATATCTTGAGCAGTCAGAGTAGCTTCCATGGAAAGCTTCTCTTATTCCACATACTTTGTATGTATATATAGCACACAGCTCAAGGACTAACATAGTTTATGTAATTAGAATACCTAGAAGATGACAGGAAACAATGTTTAATTTCTAAAACTTTCTGTTATTTGTGACTACAGAAAATCATGGAATACAATACATAAAAAACAAAATATACAAATTTCCTCCAACCTCGTGACAAGCAACACTGAGTATACTGACACAGAATAGTTTCTTCATGCTCAACAGAAACTTTACTATAATATGGAATACATGCAGCCAGAAGTCACTGACTTTATGTTAACATTTGGTTTTCTGAATGTTTTTCTATGAAATCATATGATACAGTAATTTCTCTAGGGATGTTCAATGACCACTTTTAACCAAATTTGTTTTCCACTGAATAAAACTTAAGATGCACCATTCACATGATCATCTTCCTTGAAACCTTAATGAAATCCAAGTGTGTTATGAACTAGTAACTGTCCTGTAATATACATCCATATGTATTACCACTTTTTCATTTCTTAAGGTCTATAAAGCATTCTACTGTGTACAGTAAAGTTAAACCATTTACAAAAGTTTAACTTTTGTTTTCTACAAGTAAGAGGGACAGATAGACATCACACACATCAGCTGGTAAAGTATGGTAAATATAGCTAAGGAATATGAGGGTAACTTTAGGATGTAGATTATCTTATTACTAAATATCACACTTTGTCAAATGTGACGTTCTACGACTTGAGACTTTTCTCATAAATGAGTGATATAAATATGGTCTGCACTAAGAATTTGTATTAAATGTCAATGAAAAAAAACAAAACATGAATTTGTTCTGGCCTAATAAACTTATATTATGAACAAGTCTGGCCTTATTGGCAGTGACAAATAGGAAACAATACATACTTGAAACATTATTATATAGAGTTGCTGGAAACCCCTAATGGACCAGTAAAGAATAATGTGACTCAAATTACTATGAGTCTTAAAATTCTATATTTTACCACAGGTGGATATTAGTAGATATTTGTGATTATTTGTTTTTGGACAATATCCCATATGTGCCCATAATCTTAAAGAAAAACATTGAAGTTGCACTTCATACACTGTCCTTTTCAAGCTAAAATCAATGAATTTTCCTACAAAAATTGTATATATTTTTAGCATACTGTCAATTATGTACAGAAAAGCAAAGACAATCAGTTTAAGAACTGATAAACCATAATCTGAATGTGTACAAACTAAAACCTCAGAAACCATTTTTGAATGAATATTTTAAAGACAAACTTTTAAAATTACACAGAAACTTGATTTAATATCAAATGTTATCAGGATTGAGGCCTGCCAGCTTAGCTGTTAGCACATCACTTTAAGCATACTGAAGTGAGTTCTGAGTCCCAAGTGTGAGTCGTGTTTATATTACTCAACATCCTGATACATTACATTGGCAGCTAGCTTCACATTACTCCACCATCTAAAGGTTTGACTTGATAATTGACCTGCTGTTCTTGTGTTGCCATTGTTTGTTGGTGGTTTAAATATTGAATCATGAGGGACCTTATTTTGAATGAAATAAGAGACCCTGGTGATGTTAGATTTCTTTACACCCTGACATGTGATAATGTCTTGACATGTAACAGCAAAATTTAGAGTGAAAACAGTTTACTAATATTTTTAATTGGTTAAATAAGATGAAAGGTGGTCACACAAGCAGTGTATAATGTACATGTACCAATTAAAATAAAGTGTCTTATTTCACAGTTTATTTTTCTTGCCAAGATACTTTTCAACACTAAATATTAATTTGACTGTCAGTTGAATTTTTCAAAAACATTCTTAACACTTAGGATGAGATTTTTTTACCTAGACTACTAGGAACCCATATCACTATATACAAGTTTTAACAGTTAAATGTTCCAATATCCAAAGGTGGTTTTGATATATATAGAAATTAATTCTTTATGTTTTGTTAGACAGTAACTAAACTAAAAACTTATGGACTATTTTCACTTTATGCAGTTTAGATACCACTTTACAAATTCATGCATTCTTTCAAGGTCCCTAACCATCATCTCAACAAGCATCAGGGAAGTGTGGCGAGGCATGAAGATGTATTTAATAGTTCATTTACCAGAAAATACTTTTACTCTAACTTTAAAGTTATCAGAACAATGCCCAATATTTTTAATAACATCCTGAAAAACAAAGACTTTTTTTTTTACTAATTAAACATGAAACACCTATAACTGAAATTTATTATTATTTTTTTGCACCCATAATTTTACATGTCACATTTTAATTACATTCAGGATAAAATCTTAAAAGCTTTGTAAAGAACTTTGTTTTCATAACTGCATGACAACATATTAAAATGTATTGAACAGTATGTTTTCATACACATGGTTCTAGTTCACATACAAAACTTACATACATCTATGTTCCTTGTTTACAAAGAGATTTGATTACTTAATGATGTGAGATAAGTATTCACTGTAAGGTTTGAAATCATTCATGTACCTTTACTATAGAGAAATGTGCATATTTAGAGACAATGTATGAAATAGTGAGTCCTACTATGAAATGTCTAATACTTTCTGAACAACTCATGTTAAATCATATAATAATTGGGACTTCACATCTTGTGACCAAATATTTTTTGAAAGAACATTTTGTTAGTAAAGATATAATTTACTTTGGGTATATGCCCCCTCACTTCATGTCTAACAACAACAGCATTTTTTTTCAATATAGGTTAAGTCATTTAAAAGCCACATCATACAGAGAAGGATGAATTACCAAGATGTGCAAGGTAGGATCTTACAGATTACATAGCAACCCCTCACATTTTAATGTGGTCATTCCCCTGTTTAGTAATAAACTCAGTCATAATCCTTCATACAGGTGGATAATATAAAATGTATACATGTGCTTTAAGTGTTCATTATCTCACCTTAACTCGTTCAGTGCTGTAGAGGAGATAACTCGTCCAAGCTGATCGGTAACACAATGCCACAGACAAGTTATTGTTTTATGTTTTGCACATATTTCTTCATTTAGTGTACTACTATTAGTTTGGCTTGGAGAAAAAAAATAGTATTTGTTGCTTATTTCCTTTGTTTTAAAAAATTACTCAATTTTGCTGAAAAAAACCAGCATAGGAGCTGCCATAGCAGCTGAAATAGTTGACATCAAATGTAGTAAACATAGTTAAAACTAATCATTTCATATGTAAACAGTGCACAATATTTACTTAAAGTGAACAACAAAAGTATCAAGGCATTAGAAGTTTTGTTCCCCTACACTTATTACTTACCACCAGACAAATGTATTTCTCATGATTAATGTAAGTTTTGCAATTTAAACTTTTGAACTCATACCATAGTAAAGATTGTGTATTGGGGAACCTTCATTAGAGATTCAAACACACTAATTACAAAAAAATGCAAATAAAAAATATTAGTCACTAACAGATGCACATAAAAGTACATTAGTTACTAATAGGAACACATAAAAGAACATTAGTAACAAATAGGTGCACATCAAATAACATTAATCACTAATAGGTGCCAATAAAAGAACATTAGTCATTAATATGTGCACATAAAAGAACATTAACCACTAATAGGTACACATGAAAGAACATTAGTCAATAATAGGTGCACATAAAAAAGAATATTACTCACTAATAGGTACAGATAAAGACACTAGTGAATAATAGGTACACATAAAATAACATTTGTCCCTAATAAGTGCACATAAAGGAGAATTAGTAACTTTTGGGTGCACATAAAAGAACATTAGTCATTAAGAGGTACACAAGAAAGAGCGTTAGTCAGTAATAGGTATGCCTAGAAAACATAAGTCATTAACAGGTACACATAAAAGAACATTAGTCACTAACATGTACACATAAAAGAACGTTAGTCACTAATACATACACATAAAAGAATATTATTCAATAATAGATACAAATAACAAATAGTAGTAACTAATTGGTAGACATAAAATAATATTAGTCACTAATAAGTACACATAAGAGAACATTAGTCACTAATAGAAACACATAAAAGAACATTAGTCACTAATAGAAGGAAATAAATACATTAGTGACTAACAGGTAAACACAGAAGAACATTAGACACTAATAGGTGCACATAAATACATTAGTGACTAACAGGTAAACATAAAAGAATATTAGTCACTAATTAGTGCATATAAAAGAACATTAGTCACTAATAGACACACAAAAAAGAACACTAGTCACTAATAGATGCCCATAAAATAGGTACACATAAAAAGATTAGTCACAAATAGGTGCCCATAAAAATTACTAGTTACTATAGGCAACATAAAAGAAATTAGTCATGAACAGGTTCTCATAAAATTAGATTAGTCTCTAATCGGTGCACATAAAAGAAATTTAGTAACTTTTACCTGCACATAAACACATTAGTGACTAATACATAAACGTAAAAGGACATTAATCAGTAATAGGTGCACATAAACACATCAGTGACTAACAGGTAAACATAAAAAATGTAGTCACTTTTACCTGCACATAAACACATTAGTGACCAATACGTAAACATAAAAGAACATTAGTCAGTAATAGGTGCACATAAGTACATCAGTGACTGACAGGTAAACATAAAAGAACATTAGTCACTAATTAGTGCACATAAAAGAACATTAATCTCTAATATGTACACATAAAACACTAGTTAGTAATAGGTACACATAAGCGAACATTAGTCATTAACTAATAAGTGTACATGAAAGAACATTAGTCACTTTTAGGTGCACATAAAATAACATTTGTCACTAATAGGTGCACATAAAAGAACATTAGTTACTCATAGGTGCACATAAAAGAACATTAATAGGTACACATCAAAGAGCGTTAGTCATTAATAGGTACATGTAAAAACATTAATGACTAATAGATACACATAAAACAACATTAATGACTAATAGCTACACATAAAACAACATTTGTCATTAATAGGTGCACATAAACACATTAGTGACTAACAGGTAAACGTAGAAGAACATTAGTCACTAACCTATTAATTAATAATAGGTACACATAAAAGAATATTAGGCTCTAATAGGTGCACATGAAAACAGTAGTCAATAATAGTTATACATGAAAGAACATTAGTGACTAATACTTACACATAAAAATAGTGACTGATAAGTACACATGAAACATTAGTCACAAATAGGTATAGATAAAATATTAATCACAAATAGGTGCACATAAAATAATATTTCGCACGAATAGGTACACATAAAATAATCACTAATAGGTACACAAAAACTAGTCACTAATAGGTACACATAAAAGAACACTACTCAATAATAGGCACACATAAAACAACATTAGTCACCAACAAATGCACATAAAATAATAATAATTAATAACAGGTACATATAAAAGAAAATTAGTCACTAATTAGTACACATAAAAGAATATTAGTCTCTAATAGGTGCACATAAAAGAATACTAGTCACTAAAAGTTAAACATGAAAGAAAATTAGTGACTAATAGGTACATAAAAGAATATTAGTCACTAATTGGTACACATAATAAGATTAGTCACTAATAGGTGCACATAAAAGAACTTAAGTCACTAATAGATGCCCAGAAAATGACATTAGTCATTAATAGGTACACATAAAAGAACATTAGGCACTAACAGGTGCACATAAAATTAGATTAGTCCTTAATAGGTGCACATTTAAATGAAATTTAGTCATTTTAGGTGCCCATAAACACATTAGTGACTAACACGTTAACAAAAAATATCATTAGTCACTAATAGGTGCACATAAAAACACTAGTCTCTAATAAGCACACATACAATTAGATTTGTCACTAACAGTTAAACAGAAAAGAACATTAGTCCGTAATAGGTACACATAAAAGTAGTTTCTAATACGTACACATAAAAGAACATTAGTGACTAATAGGTACACAGAAAAGAACATTAGTCACTAATAGATACACATTGAAAACACCAGTTTTCATAACTTATTTTCATAGAAAATAAATTGCTACTAGGTACAAATAAAAACTATTCATTAATAAGTACACATAGAAGAACATTATTCTCTAATAGGTGCACATTAGATAACATTATTGACTAATAGGTACATATAAAACAGTAGTCACTAATAGGGGCACATAAAAGAACATTACTCACTAATGGTTGCACATAAAAGAATATTAGTGACTGATAGGTACACGTAAAAAACAGTGACTAATAGGTACACATAAGAAAACATTAGTCACTAATAGTTACACAAAAAAAATCTGTCACTAGTAGGTGCACATAAACATTAGTGACTAACAGGTAAACATAAAAGAACATTAGTCACTAATAGGTACACATAAAATCACATTAGTCCCTAATAGGTGCACATAAAAGAACATTATTCGATAATATCTACACATTAAAACACTAATCACTAATAGGTAGACATAAAAATATTTGTCTCTAGTAGTTACACTTAAAAATCACTCGTAGGTACTAATAAAAAACACGACACTAATAAGTTCACATAAAAAACATTAGCCACTAATAAATACCCATAAATTAACATTAGTCACAAGTAGTTACACATAAAAGGACTTGTCTCTAATACGTACCCATAAAGACACTAGTCACTAATTGGTACACTTAAAAGAACATTTGTTACTAAGAGGTACACATAAAAGAATATTAGTCTCTTAACAGGTTACATAAAATAAAATTAGTCCCTAATATCTGCACATAAAAGAAATTTAGGCACATTGAGGTGCAAATAAAAGAACATGAGACATTAATATGTACAAATAAAAGAATATTAGTCACTGACAGATACATATTGAAAACACTACTCACTAATAAATACACATAAAATAACATTAGTCACTAATAAGAGTGCATGAAAGAGCATTAGTCACGATTAGGTACACATAAAACACTAGTCACTAATGGGTACACATCAAATAAGCTTAATCACTAATAAGTACACAAAAGAGAACATTATTCACTAATAGGTAGAAGTAAAACACTAGTGCCTAACCGGTATATATAAATGAACATTTGTTACAAAGAGGTACGTACACCTAAAAAAATATTAGTCACTAACAGGTGCACATAAAATAACATTAGTCTCTAATTGGTGCATATAAAAGAGATTTAAACAGTTTTAGGTGCACATAAAAGAACATTAATCATCAATAGGTACATATGAAAGAACAATATTCACTAATAGATACATATAGAAACCACTAGTCACTAAGAGGTGCACAGAAAAGAATATTAGACTCTTAACTAGTGCATATAAAGCGATTTACTCACTTTTAGGTGCACATAAAAGAAGATTAGTGACTAAGTCACTATAGTCACTAATAGATACATATAGAAAACACAAGTCACTAATAAATACACATAAAATAACATAACTCACTAATAGCTAGACATGAGACAACATCAGTCACAAATAGATACACAACAGAACATTAATCGCTACTAGATTCAAATAAAAACTATTCATTAATAAGTACACATAGAAGAACATTATTCACTAATAGGTGCACATTAGATAACATTATTCACTAATAGGTACATATAAAACAGTAGTCACTAATACGTACACATAAAAGAACAGTAGTCACTAATAGGGACACATAAAAGAACATTACTCATTAATGGTTGCACATAAAAGAATATTAGTGATTAATAGGTACACATAAGAAAACATTAGTCACTAATAGTTACACACAAAACATTTGTCACTAGTAAGTGCACATAAACATTAGTGAATAACAAGTAAACATAAAAGAACATTAGTCACT
This sequence comes from Tachypleus tridentatus, assembly GCF_004210375.1. NCBI lineage: Eukaryota > Metazoa > Arthropoda > Merostomata > Xiphosura > Limulidae > Tachypleus > Tachypleus tridentatus. The sequence goes on from NC_134837.1 coordinate 119,086,922, forward strand.
AATAGTTAAATATAAGAGAACATTAGTGACTAATAGGTACATATAAAAGAACATTAGTTATTAATAGGTACACATAAAAATACATTAGTCCCTAATAGGTGCGCATAAAAGAAATTAAGTTATTTTAGGTTCACATAAAAGAATATTAGTCACTAAGACGTACACATAAGAGAACATTAGTCAGTAATAGGTGCACATAAAAGAACATTATTCGCTGATATCTACACATTAAAACTAATCACTAAGAGGTAGACATAAAAACATTTGACTCTAATAGTTACACTTAAAAAATCACTCATAGGTACTGATAAAAAACACGACACTTATAAGTACACATAAAAGAACATTAGCCACTAATAGATGCCCATAAATTGGCATTAGTCACAAGTAGTTACACATACAAAGACTTGTCTCTAATACGTACCCATAAAAACTAGTCAGTAATTGGTACACTTAAAAAAACATTTCTCACTGAGAGGTACACATAAAAGAACATTAGTCACTAACAGATGCACATGAAATAACATTAGTACCTAATATGTGCACCTAAAGGAAAATAAGACAGTTTTAATAGCACATAAAAGAACATTAGTAATTAATATGTACACATGAAGTACATTAGTCACTAATAGGTACACATAGAAAAGACTACTCACTATTTGATACACATAAAATAACATTAGTCACTAATAAGTGCACAAGAGAACATTAGTTACACATGAAAGAGCATTAGTCACTAATAGGTACACATTAAAATACTAGACAACAAGAGGTACATATAAAAAAAACATTAGTCACTAATAGGCACACATAAATAACATCAGTCAGTGACATGTGCACATAAAATTAGATTAGTTCCTAATAGGTGAACATAAAAGAAATTTAGTCACTTTTAGGTGTACATAAAACACTTGTTACTAATAGGTGCATATGAAATAACATTAATCACTAAAAAATACGTATAAGTGAACAATAGTCACTAATAAGTACACATAAAAACACTCGTCACTAACAGGTACACATAAAAATATTTGTCACTAAGAGGTGCCCATAAAATAACTTTAGTCAGTAGTAGGTACACATAAATAGACTAGTCTCTAATAGGTACCCATGAAAACGCTAGTTACTAATTTGTGCACTTAAACGAACATTTGTAACTAAGAGGTACACGTAGAAGAACATTAGTCACTAATAGGTACACATAAAAACTAGTTTCTAATACGTACACAAAAGAACATTAGTGACTAACAGTTGCACATAAAAGACCATTAGTCACTAATAGGTGCACATAAATTGACATTAGTTACTAATAGGTACACATAAAAAGACTAGTCACTAATAAGTACCCATAAAAACATTAGACACCAGTAGTTACACATAAGAGAGCCTTAGATACTAACGGCTACAGTTAAAAGAACATTAGTCGCTAATCGATACTCGGAAAAGCAGTAGTGACCAACAGGGACATATAAAAACATTAGTCACTGATAGGTACACATCAGAGTAAATTAGTACAATAATAAATACACATAAAAACTTTAGTCACTACTAGGTGCACATTAAAGAACATTTGTCAATGATAGGTGCACATAAAAACACTAGTCACTAATAGGTAGACATTAAAATATTAGTCACTAATTGGTACACTTAAAGGAATATTTGTCACTAAGAGGTACATATAAAAGAACATTAGTCACTTACAGATGCACACAAAATAACATTAGTTCCTTATAGGTGCACTTAAAGGAAAATTAGTCACTTTTATCTGCCCATAAAAGAACATTAATGATTAATAGCTACACATGAAAGTACATTAGTTACTAACAGGTACACATAGAAAAGACTAGTCACTAATTGATACACATAAAATAACATTAATCACTAATAAGTAGACATGAGAGTACACCAGTCACTAAAAGATACAAAATAAGTCATTAATCGCTGCTAGGTACAAATAAAAACACTATTCATAAATAAGTACACATAAAAGAACATTAGTCACTAATAGGTGCGCATAAAACAATATTAGTCAATAACAGATAGACATAAAGACTAGTCACTAATAAGTACACGTAAAAACTTTAGTCACTTATAGGTAGACATTAAAACATTTGTCTCTAATAGGTAGACATTAAAACATTTGTCTCTAACAGGTACGTAGAAAACACTAATCACAACTAGGTACCCATAAAAAACACGTCACGAACACATGAAAGAAAATTATTCAGTAATAGGTGCACATAATGTAATTATTCACTGATATGAAGATATAAAATACTAGTCACTAATATGTACAGATTAAAGAATATTAGTGATTAATAGGTAGACATAAAAATACTAGTCACTAATAAGTACCCGTGAAAACAACATTAGTCACTAACAGGTGCAGATAAAAGACCATTAGTCACTAATAGGTGCACATAAAATAACAGTTACTAATAGGTACACATAAAAAAATTGTCACTTTTAGGTGCAAATAAAAAACTTTAGTCATTAATATGAACACACAAAAGAACACTAGTCACTAAAAGGCACACATAAAAATCACTAGTCACTAATAACTACACAAAAACATATTAGGCACTAATAGTTACACATAAGGGAACATTAGTTACTAATAGCTACACTTAAAAGAACATTAGTCGCTAATCGATAGACGTAAAAGCACTAGTGACCAACTGGTATATATAAAAAACATTATTCACTAATAGGTATACATAGGAGAAAATTAGTACAATAATAAATACACATAAAATCATTTGTCACTAATAGGTGGACATAAAAGAAAGTCACATTTAGGTGCACATATAAGAACATAAGTAATCAATAGCTATACATGAAAGAACATTAGTCACTAATAGTTGCACAAAAAAGAACAATCATCACTTATAGGTACACATAAAAAACTAGTCACTAATAGGTAGACATAAAAAACATTTGTCTCTAATAGGTACACAGAAAAATATTAATCATTACTAGATACCCATAAAACACATCACTAATTAGTACACATAATAGAACATTAGTCACTAGTAGGTACACATAAAATAACCTTAGTCACTAATAAGTACACAAAACAGAATATTAGTCACTAATAGGAACGCATAAAATCATATTAGTCACTAATAGGAACGCATAAAATCATATTAGTCACTAATAGGAACGCATAAAATCATATTAGTCCCTAATAGTTGCACATAAAAACTTTTAGTAACTTTTAGGTACTCGTAAAATAACATTAGTCACTAGTAGGTACACATAAATAGACTAGTCTCTAATAGGTACCTAAAAAACGCTAGTCTCTTATTGATGCACTTAAAAGAACATTTGTAACTAAGAGGTACACATACAAGAACATTAGCCACTAACAGGTGTACATAATATAATATTAGTTAATAATAGGTACACATAAAAGAACACTAGTCACTAATAAGTACACATAAAATAATATTAGTGATTAATAGGTGCACAAAAATTAGATTAGTCCCTAATAGGTGCACATCAAAGAAATTTAGTTACTTTTAGGTGCATATAAACACATTAGTGACAAACACATAAACATTAAAGAACATTAGTCACTAATAGGTACACATAAAAACACTAGTCACTAACAGGTACACATAAAAACACTAGTCACTAACAGGTACACAAAATATTTGTCACTAATAGGTACACATAAAACATTAGTCACTAATAGGTACACAAAACAACAGTAGTCACTAATAGGTACACATAAGACACTAGTCACTAATAAGTACACATAAAAGAATATTGACTAATAATGACATGAAAGAGCGTTAGTCAATAATACTTACACATAAAACACGATTCACTAATAGGTACACATAAAATAACATTAATCACTAATAAGTATACAAAAGAGAACATTATTTACCAATAGGTACAGATAAAACACTAGAGACTAATAGGTACACGTAAAGGAAAATGTGTCACTAATAGGTACACATAAAAGAATATTAGTCACTAATAGGTGGACATAAAAGAAAATTAGTCATGTTTAGGTGCACATAGAAGAACATTAGTCATTAATAGGTACATATAAAAGAACATTTGTCAATAATCGGTATACATAAAAACTAGTCACTAATAGGGAGACATAGGATCATTTGTCACTAATAGGTACACATATAAACATTAATCACTACTAGGTACGCATAAAAATCATGCCACTAATAAGTACACATAAAAGAACATAAGTCACTAATAGATGCCCAAAAAATGACATTAGTTATTAATAGGTACACATAAATAGTTATTAATAGGTACACATAAATAGTTATTAATAGGTACACATAAAATAACATTAGGCACTAAGAGGTGCACATAAAATTAGATTAGTCCCTAATATGTGCACATTTAAATGAAATTTAGTCATTTTAGGTGCCCATAAACACATTAGTGACTAACACATCAACAAAAATTAATATTAGTCACTAATAGGTGCACATAAAAACACTAGTCTCTAATAAGTACACATACAATTAGATTTGTCACTAACAGTTAAACAGAAAAGAACATCAGTCCGTAATAGGTACACATAAAAACTAGTTTCTAATACGTACACATAAAAGAACATTAGTGACTAATAGGTACACATAAAAGAACATTAGTGACTAATAGGTACACATAAAATAACATTAGTCACTAATAAGTTAATAAAAGAGAAGATTATTCACTAATAGGTAGACATAAAACACTAGTGACTAATAGGTACATATAAAATAACATTTGTTACAAAGAGGTACATATAAGAGAACATTAGTCACTAATAGGTAAACATGAAAGAACACTAATAACTAATTGGTAAACATAAAAGAAGATTAGTCACTAATAAGTGCACATGAAAGGGCAATATCACTAACAGGTACACATAAAACAGCAGTAAGTAATAGGTACGCATAAAAACACTAGTCACTAATAAGTACACATAAAAAACATCAGCCACTAGTATTACACATAAGAGAACATTAGTTACTACTTGTTACGCTTAAAAGAACATTAGTCGCTAATCGGTACATGGAAAAGCACTAGTGACCAACAAGTACATATAAAAACATTAGTCACTAATAGGTACACCTAAGAGTAAATTAGTACCATAATACACAAAATATTAGTGACTAATAGGTGGACATAAAAGAACATTTGTCACTAAGAGGTACACATAAAAGAATATTAGTCTCTAACAGGTGTACATAAAATAAAATTAGTCCCTAATATCTGCAATAAAAAAAATTTAGTCACTTTTAGGTGCAAATAAAAGAACATGAGTCATTAATATGTACAAATAAAAGAATATTAGTCACTAACAGATACATATTGAAAACACTACTCACTAATAAATACACATAAAATAACATTAGTCACTAATAAGAGCGCATGAAAGAGCATTAGTCACGAATAGGTACACATCAAATAGCCTTAATCACTAATAAGTACACAAAAGAGAACATTAATCACTAATAGGTAGAAATAAAACACTAGTGCCTAACCGGTATATATAAATGAACATTTGTTACAAAGAGGTACGTACACCTAAAAAATATTAGTCACTAACAGGTGCATATAAAATAACATTAGTCACTAATAAGAGCGCATGAAAGAGCATTAGTCACGAATAGGTACACATAAAAACTAGTCACTAATAGGGAGACATAGCATCATTTGTCACTAATAGGGAGACATAGCATCATTTGTCACTAATAGGTACACATAAAAACATTAATCACTACTAGGTACGCATAAAAATCATGCCACTAATAAGTACACATAAAAGAACATAAGTCACTAATAGATGCCCAAAAAATGACATTAGTTATTAATAGGTACACATAAATAGTTATTAATAGGTACACATAAATAGTTATTAATAGGTACACATAAAATAACATTAGGCACTAAGAGGTGCACATAAAATTAGATTAGTCCCTAATATGTGCACATTTAAATGAAATTTAGTCATTTTAGGTGCCCATAAACACATTAGTGACTAACACATCAACAAAAATTAATATTAGTCACTAATAGGTGCACATAAAAACACTAGTCTCTAATAAGTACACATACAATTAGATTTGTCACTAACAGTTAAACAGAAAAGAACATCAGTCCGTAATAGGTACACATAAAAACTAGTTTCTAATACGTACACATAAAAGAACATTAGTGACTAATAGGTACACATAAAAGAACATTAGTGACTAATAGGTACACATAAAATAACATTAGTCACTAATAAGTTAATAAAAGAGAAGATTATTCACTAATAGGTAGACATAAAACACTAGTGACTAATAGGTACATATAAAATAACATTTGTTACAAAGAGGTACATATAAGAGAACATTAGTCACTAATAGGTAAACATGAAAGAACACTAATAACTAATTGGTAAACATAAAAGAAGATTAGTCACTAATAAGTGCACATGAAAGGGCAATATCACTAACAGGTACACATAAAACAGCAGTAAGTAATAGGTACGCATAAAACACTAGTCACTAATAAGTACACATAAAAACATCAGCCACTAGTATTACACATAAGAGAACATTAGTTACTACTTGTTACGCTTAAAAGAACATTAGTCGCTAATCGGTACATGGAAAAGCACTAGTGACCAACAAGTACATATAAAAAACATTAGTCACTAATAGGTACACCTAAGAGTAAATTAGTACCATAATACACAAAATATTAGTGACTAATAGGTGGACATAAAAGAACATTTGTCACTAAGAGGTACACATAAAAGAATATTAGTCTCTAACAGGTGTACATAAAATAAAATTAGTCCCTAATATCTGCAATAAAAAAAATTTAGTCACTTTTAGGTGCAAATAAAAGAACATGAGTCATTAATATGTACAAATAAAAGAATATTAGTCACTAACAGATACATATTGAAAACACTACTCACTAATAAATACACATAAAATAACATTAGTCACTAATAAGAGCGCATGAAAGAGCATTAGTCACGAATAGGTACACATCAAATAGCCTTAATCACTAATAAGTACACAAAAGAGAACATTAATCACTAATAGGTAGAAATAAAACACTAGTGCCTAACCGGTATATATAAATGAACATTTGTTACAAAGAGGTACGTACACCTAAAAAATATTAGTCACTAACAGGTGCATATAAAATAACATTAGTCACTAATAAGAGCGCATGAAAGAGCATTAGTCACGAATAGGTACACATAAAAACTAGTCACTAATAGGGAGACATAGCATCATTTGTCACTAATAGGGAGACATAGCATCATTTGTCACTAATAGGTACACATAAAAACATTAATCACTACTAGGTACGCATAAAAATCACGTCACTAATAAGTACACATACAATTAGATTTGTTATTAACAGTTAAACAGAAAAGAACATTAGTCCGTAATAGGTACACATAAAAATTAGTTTCTAATACGTACACATAAAAGAACATTAGTCACTAATAGATAGATATTGAAAACACTAGTTACTAATAAATACATAAAATAACATTAGTCACTAATAAGTACACATAAAACACTAGTCACTATTAGGTACCCATAAAATAACCTTAATCACTAATAAGTACACAAAAGAAAACATTATTCACTAATAGGTAGACATAAAACACTAGTGACTTATAGGTACATATAAAATAACATTTGTTACAAAGAGGTACGTATAAGAGAACATTAGTCACTAATAGTCAGTAATAGGTACACATAAAATCAGATTAGTCCCTAATAGGTGCACATAAAAGAAATTTAGTTATTTTAGGTGCACATAAAAGAACATTAGTGAGTAATAGGTGCACATAAAAGAACATTATTCGCTAATATCTACACATTAAAACACTAATCACTAATAGGTAGACATAAAACATTTGTCGCTAATAGTAACATAAAAAATAATTGGTAGGTACTGATAAAAAACACGATACTAATAAGTACACATAAAAGAACATTAGCCACTAATAGGTGCCCATAAATTAACATTAGTCACAAGTAGTTAAACATAAAAAGACTTGTCTCTCATACGTACCCATAAAAACACTAGTCACTAATTGGTACACTTAAAAGAACATTTGTTACTAAGAGGTACACATAAAAGAACATTAGTCTCTAACAGATGCACATGAAATAACATTAGTACCTAATATGTGCACCTGAAGGAAAATAAGTCCGTTTTATTTGCACATAAAAGAACATTAGTCACTAATAAGTACACAAGAGAACATTAGTTACACATGAAAGAGCATTAGTCACTAATGAGTACACATCAAAATACTATCACCAATAGGTACATATAAAAGAACATTAATCACTGAAAAGTACACATAAAGGAACACTTGTCACTAATAGGTACACGTAAAAGATCCTTTCTCACTAATAGGTAAAAGTCACTGATAAGTATACACAAAAGAACATTAATATCTCAATAGACACACATGAAAGAACACTAGTCATTGATAAGTACACGTAAAAGAACATTAGCCACTAACAGGTACACATAAAAGAACATTCATCACTAATAGGTACACATAAAACATTAGTCACTAATAGGTACACAAAACAACAGTAGTCACTAATAGGTACACATAAGACACTAGTCACTAATAAGTACACATAAAAGAATATTGACTAATAATGACATGAAAGAGCGTTAGTCAATAATACTTACACATAAAACACGATTCACTAATAGGTACACATAAAATAACATTAATCACTAATAAGTATACAAAAGAGAACATTATTTACCAATAGGTACAGATAAAACACTAGAGACTAATAGGTACACGTAAAGGAAAATGTGTCACTAATAGGTACACATAAAAGAATATTAGTTGCTACTCGATAAACAGAAAAGTACTAGTCACCAACAGGTATATATAAAAAATATTAGTCACTAATAGGTGGACATAAAAGAAAATTAGTCATGTTTAGGTGCACATAGAAGAACATTAGTCATTAATAGGTACATATAAAAGAACATTTGTCAATAATCGGTATACATAAAACTAGTCACTAATAGGGAGACATAGGATCATTTGTCACTAATAGGTACACATATAAACATTAATCACTACTAGGTACGCATAAAAATCATGCCACTAATAAGTACACATAAAAGAACATAAGTCACTAATAGATGCCCAAAAAATGACATTAGTTATTAATAGGTACACATAAATAGTTATTAATAGGTACACATAAATAGTTATTAATAGGTACACATAAAATAACATTAGGCACTAAGAGGTGCACATAAAATTAGATTAGTCCCTAATATGTGCACATTTAAATGAAATTTAGTCATTTTAGGTGCCCATAAACACATTAGTGACTAACACATCAACAAAAATTAATATTAGTCACTAATAGGTGCACATAAAAACACTAGTCTCTAATAAGTACACATACAATTAGATTTGTCACTAACAGTTAAACAGAAAAGAACATCAGTCCGTAATAGGTACACATAAAAACTAGTTTCTAATACGTACACATAAAAGAACATTAGTGACTAATAGGTACACATAAAAGAACATTAGTGACTAATAGGTACACATAAAAGAACATTAGTGACTAATAGGTACACATAAAATAACATTAGTCACTAATAAGTTAATAAAAGAGAAGATTATTCACTAATAGGTAGACATAAAACACTAGTGACTAATAGGTACATATAAAATAACATTTGTTACAAAGAGGTACATATAAGAGAACATTAGTCACTAATAGGTAAACATGAAAGAACACTAATAACTAATTGGTAAACATAAAAGAAGATTAGTCACTAATAAGTGCACATGAAAGGGCAATATCACTAACAGGTACACATAAAACAGCAGTAAGTAATAGGTACGCATAAAACACTAGTCACTAATAAGTACACATAAAAAACATCAGCCACTAGTATTACACATAAGAGAACATTAGTTACTACTTGTTACGCTTAAAAGAACATTAGTCGCTAATCGGTACATGGAAAAGCACTAGTGACCAACAAGTACATATAAAAAACATTAGTCACTAATAGGTACACCTAAGAGTAAATTAGTACCATAATACACAAAATATTAGTGACTAATAGGTGGACATAAAAGAACATTTGTCACTAAGAGGTACACATAAAAGAATATTAGTCTCTAACAGGTGTACATAAAATAAAATTAGTCCCTAATATCTGCAATAAAAAAATTTAGTCACTTTTAGGTGCAAATAAAAGAACATGAGTCATTAATATGTACAAATAAAAGAATATTAGTCACTAACAGATACATATTGAAAACACTACTCACTAATAAATACACATAAAATAACATTAGTCACTAATAAGAGCGCATGAAAGAGCATTAGTCACGAATAGGTACACATCAAATAGCCTTAATCACTAATAAGTACACAAAAGAGAACATTAATCACTAATAGGTAGAAATAAAACACTAGTGCCTAACCGGTATATATAAATGAACATTTGTTACAAAGAGGTACGTACACCTAAAAAAATATTAGTCACTAACAGGTGCATATAAAATAACATTAGTCACTAATAAGAGCGCATGAAAGAGCATTAGTCACGAATAGGTACACATAAAAACTAGTCACTAATAGGGAGACATAGCATCATTTGTCACTAATAGGGAGACATAGCATCATTTGTCACTAATAGGTACACATAAAAACATTAATCACTACTAGGTACGCATAAAAATCACGTCACTAATAAGTACACATACAATTAGATTTGTTATTAACAGTTAAACAGAAAAGAACATTAGTCCGTAATAGGTACACATAAAAATTAGTTTCTAATACGTACACATAAAAGAACATTAGTCACTAATAGATAGATATTGAAAACACTAGTTACTAATAAATACATAAAATAACATTAGTCACTAATAAGTACACATAAAACACTAGTCACTATTAGGTACCCATAAAATAACCTTAATCACTAATAAGTACACAAAAGAAAACATTATTCACTAATAGGTAGACATAAAACACTAGTGACTTATAGGTACATATAAAATAACATTTGTTACAAAGAGGTACGTATAAGAGAACATTAGTCACTAATAGTCAGTAATAGGTACACATAAAATCAGATTAGTCCCTAATAGGTGCACATAAAAGAAATTTAGTTATTTTAGGTGCACATAAAAGAACATTAGTGAGTAATAGGTGCACATAAAAGAACATTATTCGCTAATATCTACACATTAAAACACTAATCACTAATAGGTAGACATAAAAACATTTGTCGCTAATAGTAACATAAAAAATAATTGGTAGGTACTGATAAAAAACACGATACTAATAAGTACACATAAAAGAACATTAGCCACTAATAGGTGCCCATAAATTAACATTAGTCACAAGTAGTTAAACATAAAAGACTTGTCTCTCATACGTACCCATAAAACACTAGTCACTAATTGGTACACTTAAAAGAACATTTGTTACTAAGAGGTACACATAAAAGAACATTAGTCTCTAACAGATGCACATGAAATAACATTAGTACCTAATATGTGCACCTGAAGAAAATAAGTCCGTTTTATTTGCACATAAAAGAACATTAGTCACTAATAAATACACAAGAGAACATTAGTTACACATGAAAGAGCATTAGTCACTAATGAGTACACATCAAAATACTATCACCAATAGGTACATATAAAAGAACATTAATCACTGAAAAGTACACATAAAGGAACACTTGTCACTAATAGGTACACGTAAAAGATCCTTTCTCACTAATAGGTAAAAGTCACTGATAAGTATACACAAAAGAACATTAATATCTCAATAGACACACATGAAAGAACACTAGTCATTGATAAGTACACGTAAAAGAACATTAGCCACTAACAGGTACACATAAAAGAACATTCATCACTAATAGGTACACATAAAACATTAGTCACTAATAGGTACACAAAACAACAGTAGTCACTAATAGGTACACATAAGACACTAGTCACTAATAAGTACACATAAAAGAATATTGACTAATAATGACATGAAAGAGCGTTAGTCAATAATACTTACACATAAAACACGATTCACTAATAGGTACACATAAAATAACATTAATCACTAATAAGTATACAAAAGAGAACATTATTTACCAATAGGTACAGATAAAACACTAGAGACTAATAGGTACACGTAAAGGAAAATGTGTCACTAATAGGTACACATAAAAGAATATTAGTTGCTACTCGATAAACAGAAAAGTACTAGTCACCAACAGGTATATATAAAAAATATTAGTCACTAATAGGTGGACATAAAAGAAAATTAGTCATGTTTAGGTGCACATAGAAGAACATTAGTCATTAATAGGTACATATAAAAGAACATTTGTCAATAATCGGTATACATAAAAACTAGTCACTAATAGGGAGACATAGGATCATTTGTCACTAATAGGTACACATATAAACATTAATCACTACTAGGTACGCATAAAAATCATGCCACTAATAAGTACACATAAAAGAACATAAGTCACTAATAGATGCCCAAAAAATGACATTAGTTATTAATAGGTACACATAAATAGTTATTAATAGGTACACATAAATAGTTATTAATAGGTACACATAAAATAACATTAGGCACTAACAGGTGCACATAAAATTAGATTAGTCCCTAATATGTGCACATTTAAATGAAATTTAGTCATTTTAGGTGCCCATAAACACATTAGTGACTAACACATCAACAAAAATTAATATTAGTCACTAATAGGTGCACATAAAAACACTAGTCTCTAATAAGTACACATACAATTAGATTTGTCACTAACAGTTAAACAGAAAAGAACATCAGTCCGTAATAGGTACACATAAAAACTAGTTTCTAATACGTACACATAAAAGAACATTAGTGACTAATAGGTACACATAAAAGAACATTAGTGACTAATAGGTACACATAAAATAACATTAGTCACTAATAAGTTAATAAAAGAGAAGATTATTCACTAATAGGTAGACATAAAACACAAGTGACTAATAGGTACATATAAAATAACATTTGTTACAAAGAGGTACATATAAGAGAACATTAGTCACTAATAGGTAAACATGAAAGAACACTAATAACTAATTGGTAAACATAAAAGAAGATTAGTCACTAATAAGTGCACATGAAAGGGCAATATCACTAACAGGTACACATAAAACAGCAGTAAGTAATAGGTACGCATAAAAACACTAGTCACTAATAAGTACACATAAAAAACATCAGCCACTAGTATTACACATAAGAGAACATTAGTTACTACTTGTTACGCTTAAAAGAACATTAGTCGCTAATCGGTACATGGAAAAGCACTAGTGACCAACAAGTACATATAAAAAACATTAGTCACTAATAGGTACACCTAAGAGTAAATTAGTACCATAATACACAAAATATTAGTGACTAATAGGTGGACATAAAAGAACATTTGTCACTAAGAGGTACACATAAAAGAATATTAGTCTCTAACAGGTGTACATAAAATAAAATTAGTCCCTAATATCTGCAATAAAAAAATTTAGTCACTTTTAGGTGCAAATAAAAGAACATGAGTCATTAATATGTACAAATAAAAGAATATTAGTCACTAACAGATACATATTGAAAACACTACTCACTAATAAATACACATAAAATAACATTAGTCACTAATAAGAGCGCATGAAAGAGCATTAGTCACGAATAGGTACACATAAAACACTAGTCACTAATAGGTACACATCAAATAGCCTTAATCACTAATAAGTACACAAAAGAGAACATTAATCACTAATAGGTAGAAATAAAACACTAGTGCCTAACCGGTATATATAAATGAACATTTGTTACAAAGAGGTACGTACACCTAAAAAATATTAGTCACTAACAGGTGCATATAAAATAACATTAGTCACTAATAAGAGCGCATGAAAGAGCATTAGTCACGAATAGGTACACATAAAACACTAGTCACTAATAGGTACACATCAAATAGCCTTAATCACTAATAAGTACACAAAAGAGAACATTAATCACTAATAGGTAGAAATAAAACACTAGTGCCTAACCGGTATATATAAATGAACATTTGTTACAAAGAGGTACGTACACCTAAAAAATATTGGTCACTAACAGGTGCATATAAAATAACATTAGTCACTAATAAGAGCGCATGAAAGAGCATTAGTCACGAATAGGTACACATAAAAACTAGTCACTAATAGGGAGACATAGCATCATTTGTCACTAATAGGTACACATAAAAACATTAATCACTACTAGGTACGCATAAAAATCACGTCACTAATAAGTACACATACAATTAGATTTGTTATTAACAGTTAAACAGAAAAGAACATTAGTCCGTAATAGGTACACATAAAAATTAGTTTCTAATACGTACACATAAAAGAACATTAGTCACTAATAGATAGATATTGAAAACACTAGTTACTAATAAATACATAAAATAACATTAGTCACTAATAAGTACACATAAAACACTAGTCACTATTAGGTACCCATAAAATAACCTTAATCACTAATAAGTACACAAAGGAAAACATTATTCACTAATAGGTAGACATAAAACACTAGTGACTTATAGGTACATATAAAATAACATTTGTTACAAAGAGGTACGTATAAGAGAACATTAGTCACTAATAGTCAGTAATAGGTACACATAAAATCAGATTAGTCCCTAATAGGTGCACATAAAAGAAATTTAGTTATTTTAGGTGCACATAAAAGAACATTAGTGAGTAATAGGTGCACATAAAAGAACATTATTCGCTAATATCTACACATTAAAACACTAATCACTAATAGGTAGACATAAAAACATTTGTCGCTAATAGTAACATAAAAAATAATTGGTAGGTACTGATAAAAAACACGATACTAATAAGTACACATAAAAGAACATTAGCCACTAATAGGTGCCCATAAATTAATATTAGTCACAAGTAGT
Organism: Tachypleus tridentatus; assembly: GCF_004210375.1. NCBI lineage: Eukaryota > Metazoa > Arthropoda > Merostomata > Xiphosura > Limulidae > Tachypleus > Tachypleus tridentatus. Next base: position 119,101,937 of record NC_134837.1, read on the forward strand.
TAAACATAAAAAGACTTGTCTCTCATACGTACCCATAAAAACACTAGTCACTAATTGGTACACTTAAAAGAACATTTGTTACTAAGAGGTACACATAAAAGAACATTAGTCTCTAACAGATGCACATGAAATAACATTAGTACCTAATATGTGCACCTGAAGGAAAATAAGTCCGTTTTATTTGCACATAAAAGAACATTAGTCACTAATAAGTACACAAGAGAACATTAGTTACACATGAAAGAGCATTAGTCACTAATGAGTACACATCAAAATACTATCACCAATAGGTACATATAAAAGAACATTAATCACTGAAAAGTACACATAAAGGAACACTTGTCACTAATAGGTACACGTAAAAGATCCTTTCTCACTAATAGGTAAAAGTCACTGATAAGTATACACAAAAGAACATTAATATCTCAATAGATACACATGAAAGAACACTAGTCATTGATAAGTACACGTAAAAGAACATTAGCCACTAACAGGTACACATAAAAGAACATTCATCACTAATAGGTACACATAAAAGATTATTAGTCACTAATAGGTACACATAAAAGAACATTTGTCACTAGTAAGTACACATAAAATAACGTTAGTCACTAATAGGTACAAAGAAAAGAACATTTGTCACTAGTAAGTACAAAGAAAAGAACATTAGACTCTAATGTGTACACATAAAATCACTAGTTACTAATAGGTACACATAAAATCACTAGTTACTAATAGGTACACATAAAAAGTCTGTGAGTTTGTTTACTCTGAAATGGTTAATATGCTCTCATAAATTTGATCATTTATAAGTTTTTGAGATAATTTCTTTTTTTTGTTTCAAAATTTTGCGCGAAGTTACACAAGGCCAATCAGGACTTTGTCGTCCCTTGTTTTGAACTGGTGGTCTACAGGGAAGGTAGCTAGCTGGTCAGCAACAGCCATCACAAATATTGTGATACTTTTCTGATAAAATATGCTACTCAGATTGTAGTTTGTTTTTTTCCTGGTAATGGATTGCAAACCAAAAATCCTCGGATTCACTTTTTGGGGATTGTAACCATTAGGCTACACCTCGTTCATTTTCAATAAATATTGAAATCTTTGAAAGATAAACTTAACTTATGACTTCAACTGAAAATAAAATCACTACGCTTTCCATATTTCATATAATTTTGGTATACTTCCAGAATTACATTAAAGTAATATTAATATTAAATGATACCTTTATCAATAAGTAACCTAAGAGATGTTATAAGGATGTAACATCTTATAATATACAAGGTTGGTATAAAAGTTATATTAAGGTCATTTTGTTTTCAGTGGACAGAGTGAGAGTCTCATCTGTCCATGAGAAAGAACCTTTAAATCAAAGAGAAGAAATTCAGTAAAGTTGAAAGGAAGAAAATTATAGTTCTTGTATAAAATAAGAGATAATGTTTTAAATGTGATAATGCAGTCACTACTGTATGCACAGCAGTGAGTAAAGACAACTGGTTACTTTAATCATAAAAACAGAATACGGAGTTTTCAGTGCCATTGGTTTCTTACAACAGAAAAGAACACACGCTTGTCTTGCTGAGAACAAAAGATATATACGTAAACAGAATACTCGGGGATTCTGTGCCATCAAGATAAATATATTACCACTTTTATGAAAAGATATACTGATAAAGATATACATTGTCTACTGACAGAAAGAAAATTGAAGAATTATGAAAATAACCATGCAATCTGGTAGGGTGTCTCCAACTTGAATCACTGTACGAAAAGCATCTTAATCATTTGATAATAGAGGCATAGAGTTCAAGATTACTCTTATATATAAATGATGTTTCTTACAGTAGTTCTGCTAATGACTTAATGGACTATAAGATTAAAGAGTTTTATTAAGCCACCTCATAACTGACCCATAACTATAGAATTTCGCGGTTTCTAGATATTTCGAAAACTACTCTTCATTTAAACAGCACCACCTAGTGCTGAATTAATGAACTACTTTCAATGTGGTAATAGTATGCTTACTCAGTGTGAAAAAACCTGTTAAGTCACTTATTTATCATGTTTAACAGAAGTCATATCACTAAAGTCGTGCTATTTCATGCTGTCTGTGCAAGACTAGCAAAGAAACAAATACAAATTGTATTATCTTCATCACTCACAAAACAAATGCCACACCGTGACAGATACATATACAAACAACAATATATACCAGGAAATTGTAAGGTGAACAGTTTTAAGACTGAGTATATTTAACATAAATGTATCCCAGCTCTTTTCAGAATTACTGAGAAGATTAATAGCTTTTCTCTCCCTCTCTAGGGAAGCTGGAAAGAAATCTTAAACCTCCAAGTTTCACTTCTTCAATTGATAAAACTAGAAACGGTTAATTGAAGAAGTGAAATATCTTGGTATAGGATTTCTCTTCAGTTGTCCAAGTGAAGGTAAAATATTAAAGAAAATTTACGTGGTTAATAATTGTTTTTATAATTACTTATACATATCTCACTACATGATTCTGAATGAACTGTAGAGAAAGTCTGCCGTGCCAACTTCCATCCCTCTCAGCAAACTGATTTGCGATTAAAGATAGTTTAATTTATATTAAAAACACTTTTATAGCGAGCTATATACAAAATACTTCTGTAAAGATAATTCGATTTAACTTATACATTTTAGAGTACAAACTTACAGTTATTAATTTATCGACCAAACAAATAAAACAATATAAACAATAGTTCTTAAAATGTTAGAGGCATAAATACCGTTTTGAAAAATACAAGTGTCTACAAATATATAAATATACATATTTATATATTATTTATCTGACGTCGAAACTTGCCACAAAATCTACGTTGTATATTAGAAATACATTCAAACATTCTCATTGAAAATGGATACGATAAATTTAATTATATCAAGGAGTACAAGAATTATCCAAACAAATAGCCACGCATTTTCTTTATATGATGTAACATCAAAGCAGCTTTGTTTTTAAAACTACTCGAGAATTAATAATTTGTCTCGAATAATTACGTGAATAAAATCTCTTCCCAGATATAAAACTAATTCATATGTTTCTTTCTCTTTTTTGGCTTCGCTCTTTACACACACAACAGTTCATCGATAGTTAAATTGAACAAACTCCTTCTTATAAGTTACATTACTAGACGATTGTTTAGATTTCAAGATTTTTTACAGTCGTCCAGCCTCGCGAGAATTATAAATAAAAGAAATAAAAGTTGAGCAAACCTTCAATTACGTTCGGAGCGAAAGGCTGAAACATGAAGAAAACACCCCTTCGCTAGCTAAGTCTGGCCTTCAGAACGTAAATTAAAATTTTCATCACGTTGCTCAGATGATACACGCAATCCATGGGTCAAATACGAGAGTTAACGTAACGGAGTTGTATAACACAACAGACACGATACGAGTAAGTGAGACATCAATACCGACCGCTTTACAATAAGTTTTAGAAGCTGTTAACTAAATATTATTACATACTGACAGTAACAAGTTGACGACAACTAAATTAGAATAAGGAAGGGAAGAACTTATTTGATTCAGTAAATGGTTACCGTAGAAAAGAAATTAAGGGGAAGGTAAAAAGGTCATGTTAAAAAAAAAACAAACACGATAAAAACTCACGTAGAGCCTCTCAGCTCGCAGTCCTCAGCAGCCATGTTATTTTCATTGGTCACCACCCACAGTTCTCTGCGAGACAATTTATGAAATATCGCTCCCTGCATGCGCTGGCGCAAGAGTGACTCATAGACGTTACTGAAGTGTTGCTTCGCTGTTTAGATTTAATAAACTGTGGGACAGGAACTATTAAACCTAAACTGCGAATTTTTAATCAATACGGACTCCTGTGTGAGCAGTTTATTGGGATTAGAGTACATGTGCATAGTGCAACTTTTCAGTCACTTGGTTGATGAGGGAAACTTCCGTCGAGATATTTGTAACCTGTTTTAATTAGTCACTCTTTTGTTTGTAAATTAGACACAAAAGCTATCTGTGCTCTGCTCATCACTGGTATCGAAACACTGTTTCTACCGCTGTGCTACTAGGCGGCTAATTACTTTTTACAAAGCTTGAATGCATGTTTTGGTATGGTACGTAATGCTTTTCAAATACCACTTGAACAGTCATTTATAATGGAAATGTATAAGACGTACTGTCCAGTATTTATTCAGTTTGTCCTTATAAGTAAAATAAGCAAAGACAGGTTAAAGAAGTGGATTCTGGGAAAGAAGTTTTGATCCATATTAATCATTACTGACAATAAATAAGTGCAAGCATCAGTTTACTGTGTCATCCACGGGTATCTAACCTTGTGTTTAGCATCATAAATCTTCAGTTTGATAAGGATAAGGAATAAGTAATTGCTTTATTTCTAAAGTTAATTCTGGAAAAAAAAAGTATATAATTTGTTTATCCGTTGTTAAGTGAAAAGCAGCACAATGGGCTATCTATGTTGTGCCCACGAAACACTGAATTTAATTTAACCTTGTAAGCCGTCAGGTTACTGTTATTCTTTCTTGGTACAAAGCTATACTATGGGCTACCTGCACGTTTTCCACCGCTAGAAATCGAACATCGTATTTTAGCATTACAAGCCTGTTAATTTACCACTGACTCAGTGGGGAACCCTCCTTAAACTCACTAGTGTGTTATGCGGAACAAGTTGATACCATTTTGAGTTAACTTACCAGAATAGTCCCCGTTGGTACAGCGGTCAGTCTATAGATTTACAACGTTAAAATCAGGAGGTCGATTCCCTTCGGTAAACACAGTAGGTAGCCCGATGTGGCTTTGCTATAAAAAAACACATTATCAGAATATTATATAGTTAGAATGTTTTGTGTTGGTTTGTTTTTTCATTTATTTAGCTAAAATGTATTTTGTAACTTATGTAAACAGAACTATTCAGATGAGAATGAATAAATGCTCGTTCCTTAATAAAAAGCCTTCAAATAGCTCGGCGATAAGTATTGTGGGGTAACAACGCTGAAAATTAGGTTTCGATAAAAGAGAGTCCATTGTGTACGGCAAACAAACGAATTTAAAAAACAACAACAACAGTGTTTACTTCTAGTGTCAGCTCGAGAAGTAAAAAGTAAAGCGAAAATGAACCTTCTGTTTTTTTTATTCTCTTGTACTTCATTATCAAAAATCAAGTATGAATAATAAACAATTTTTCCCAGTCCATTTCAGTTCAGAAAAAAGATAGCGCCTCCATCTAGTGTCAACTGCATAAGTAAAAATAAAATATATAAAAACGGCCTATTGTAAGGTTGTGAAAAATGAACTAGGAATCACAAATAAGTTTTTACGTAGTCTGTTTCACTTCACACACTCACAAAAAAGTCGAGATGTTTCTTACCTGAACCTTGTCGTTCCCTCACAATATGAATTTCGTCTTTAAGCTCAGTTGCTAACTGTAATAAAAGTAACCTATCAGGCGGTAGATGCTTTCTCAGTTGAAGGTTATGGATGATTACATCTGATTGTTTAGTCTCTTTGTATAATGTGTCGTACGAGTCAACGATTTTTGATTGTTCTTGTTTAGCGCAAAGCTACACAGAGGTGTCTGTGCTCTGCTCATCGCAGGTATCGAAACCCGATTTTTAGTGTCAGAATCTTTCGGACTTACCGATTAGCCACCGGGGAAAGAGGAAGTAACGTGTCAATGAAGAAACAAATTAAGCTATTTATAATTATTAAATCATTGTAATATGTAAGTTGTAGACTACTGATATAACCACTGCATTCGGAATTCCGAGCTGGTGGTTTAATGAACTAATAAATAACACAGAGTGAACTAATAAAATGCTTCAGTGTAAAGGACGTTTCGAAATTTGTCCTTGATAACGGTAAGTGAACGATACGGACTTTGATCTCTTTCTTGACTTTTGTTGGCTGTCTCTGATAAAACAAGAAGAGAAATCGAGTTTTAAATCTTTATTATTCTACAATGCTGTGCCCCTGGCCTTTGCCATTCTTTTTGAAGAGGTCATGAAAAGTAAACAAAAAATACGCTGACATAGTCCACAGTTGCCCGTATCCATGATATTTTATCACTTCTCTTCTATCGATTGTTTGTGAAAAAAGTAGAAGTTAGAATATAAAGAAAGTTATTTTGTTTGAAGTAAAATTAAATAAAGATCAAAGAACTCGAGAAGAGCATGAAAATAAGAAAGAGAAGTAAATTCTCTTGCAGAGTTATCTCCTGTGGCACGTGAACTAAAGTTACATCTACAGGTGAAGGTAACTCGCCAGCAGCATCCGCCGCCATATTGGCTTTATTCAAATCTTATTGTTATCGCGTCTCGAACCTTGGACCTTCCAATACATAGCCCGTTTCTCTCGACGGTTAAATTTGTGAAGTGTAATTATTATTCTCTACGACATAAAGTAATTGAAAAACGATGGACTGGTTTTACGAACATTGAGGATGAATTAGTTTTATAAGTTAGTTTCTGGCTGTCTTATACTATACTAGCAAAGGTATCCAAATATACTGGACTCAAAAATTAGTAATTGGGAGCGTTGGTCACCGCATTCCATTATTTTTAGCCGTAGCACAGGAAACATCTGACTAGGATTAAATATCACTTTCATCCGAAGTCACCTTCACGTGTTTTGTTAACAACCTACTCATTTAGCCCTCTTTTGTTTTTCTTCTCATTGTTTGGATTTTGGTCATATAGTCCAGAGATAGTCAGGTTCTCTTGGACCTCTTCATCATACGTCCTCATTCCTGGTGTTAAAATGGTAATATTTAAATGCCCGCCAGATTCCAACCGTTTGTTCATTTGTTAATCCATTTAAGTTTAATCTACATATAGAAAAACCGTACTATATATATCTACGTGTAATAGATATATACACATGAAACCTCTCTCACTTCTTTACAAGTATGAATACAAAAACTTTCCCACCTTCCTTCAGGACAAACGGTTCCACTAGACACTTACTACTCTTTAAAAGAAATTATCCATTAATATGTACACTTAGTAATTATATAATTGTCCTTAAAGCTGTTTCGTATGTGATAACCTAAAACTAATCCAAGTATTGATGTTAGAACACCATTATTTTCATTAGTGTAAAGTTACATGTAGCTGTTTGTACATAGAAAACTAGCATGAAATACCCGCTGCGTCCCCTCATAAACAGGGGATCTAATGTGCTGATTAAGCCCCTCCATTAAGCTCAAGCACTTATTTAATTAGTCCAAGGAGGTCCATACCCGAAACAATAACAAAACATTATGTCGTCTATATAAGCACCTCGGCAGTTGTGTGAAGTTTGGTTCCTCGAGCTCGCGAGTGGGTTCAAGAATACAGTTTCAAACATGGCGTCTCTGGGATTATGGGACAAGAGGAGGCAGGACCAACATCTCCGATGCCATATTCGGCTCGGTAGCCTTGATAACTTATCCATAGGCCTTCATTACTGGACGCGTTTTAGCTCCCTTTGGTTGGGAGGCTACACCATATAGCTAAGGACTTTTCTCTCCAAGCCACTCAGAGTTCATATGCTAGCTCCAAAACTGCGCGAGAAGCCTTCTGAAAACACACATAAGCATTTATATATAAAGCTACAAGCTGAATTAATGTGGAACTAGAGGTAACTCGTGCTTTGGGTACGAAACAAATTTTTGATTGTTATATTTTACATATGATTCACAAAGATTATAAAAGGTACCGGTAATGCTGTAGATATAAAGTAATTAAAACAGATACGTGATTTGTCTAGACTACTTCCGTAGAGTTCTAAACAACTCTTAACGACCGCGAAGTGAAACTTAAGTTGCTTAAACCTATTTCACAATACATAATACCCATCATACACCTATAGTACAACAGACCCACTGAGCCAAGTGTTTTTTGTTTTTTTTCAAAAGTGACAAACCGAGCGACTTATCTGACAAGTGACGCCAAGAGTGGCGACGCTTTCAAACCCTGGATATCAGGTGTATAACATAATCTACTACCCCCTCCCTTACGTATATGGTGACGTCCTCCGCACTGCCCTACTCCTAGTTTGGTTTTTCATAGTTTAATTAAGTTTAAAACGCTTCTCACATACAATACGCGTTACTGTTTTAATTGTATAGGTATACAAATTATAAAATGACGAAGGAACAGATTGGAAAAGCAAAACCTTGAAAAACGTACATGGTTTTTAAATATATTTTTTTTAATTTGCAAGTTTTAAACAACAATTTGCTTAAACAAAACAACTCAAGATTGTAAAACAAATTTCACTCTAACAATTGGTGTTACTACTGAAGGCGTCGTATGGTCTGACCTCCTTTATAGACCATCATCCGGTTTTGATAACAATTAGAAAACGTATAATGTAAAGGCAGAGCGGTGGGGCTCTAAATGTGGAATTTGATTTTTTTCCTCCCTCCCACACGATATATTTTTGTACTTTTAAATAACACGCAGTGTATGCTAAGCAAACAGCTCTGGTTGGAAATAATTTAAATAAAACTACAAAGCTTCGTGAGTTTCTACAGACCAGAATAATATACTCATTTTCGAAGTAACAACCACCAGCAAACTAACAGCTAGTCGTGTTTGTTTGTAAAACTGTAATAAATGGACTGACTCTCTGTGTTGTTTCTGCCACGAGGATCAAACCCCGAATTTCATGTAGTTCTGTTTTTAAGCCTTAGAATTAACAGTTTTCTTCAAATAGACTCCACTGACTTTGCTTTTTAAAACACATTTGTCAAAGGTATGTGTGCACCAAATTACTTGTGGACCCAGCCCTCCGCTAGTACAGTGGTATGTCTTTGGATTTACAACGCTAAAATTAGGGGTTCGATTCCCCTTGATAGGCTCAGCAGATAGCCCGATGTGGCTTTGCTATAAGAAAACACACACTTGTGGACTTATGACTTTATGATCTAGCGTTGTCTAGTAGTTAGGTAGGTCGACTTGCAAAATTCAAGGCACGGATTCGAATCCCATTTTTGAATACGCTTGTCCCTTTTAGCCGTGGAGGCGTTATAATGTAACGATAAGTCCCAGTTTTGTGTCAGTAAAGAGTAGCTCAAGAGTTGGCGGTGGGTAGTGTTGACTAGCTAGCCTCTCCATTGTGGTCTATCATAGCCTTCGAGTAGCTGTATGTGAAATTCAACATACAAATAAACCATGGCTCTTGGTTACTAGGTTTCTAATAACATGCGAGTTACAACAAACCCGCCATTTTTGTACTTGATCGCAGTACATACAGTTGAAACATATTGTTTAACTTACATATTAAATGTGTAATTTCAACATATTTTAACAGTTCTTTACACTGAGTATTGTGAAAAGCAAAAAATATTAAATCCTGCAATATGTGGATAACCCCGATGTGACTTAATGGTTAGTATACTCCAGCTGTGAATGTGATGGTTCATGATTCGTGCCATCTCTATTTTTATTCGTTTCTTTGGGTAAATATCGGAACGCTGTTTCGCTTTTGGCAGCTTCCTACTAGCTACGCCACTATCATTCTTAACCTCCCCAGTGGCACAGCGGCATGTCTACGGACTCGTAATGCTCGAAACAGCGTTTCGATACCCGTAGTGGGCAGAGCACAGATAGCCCATTGTGGAAGTTTGTGCTTAATTAAAAAAACACACACATAAAACGAACAAACATTCTTTTAACACACAATTTAAAGAGACTTCTAGAAACGTGGATTTCTAAAACTAAAATTCATCTGGACTTTGACCCTTCACTTTTACCCACTGATAGCTGCTTCATTTTGCTGTGCTTAACTGTTGTTGGTTACATGAAGAACTAGGACTGTCAGAGTGGAGTAACATATACTAAAACGTGAAGTCAAATGGTTATTAATCAATGGTGGAAATACGTTTACTTGTTACGTGCATCAAAAATGTGTCTCGTAGGTACAGTCGTTAAACTAAAAATGATCAATTATTTCTGTTGGAAATAGTTAAATTTTATGTTTAAAGATTAGTGATGTCTATCGTTAAAATATTTTAAACTTATAATATTAGTTAGAATTAATATTTTGAATTATTTTTGTACAATAGTAAACATTAGTTTTATCTATCTGTCAAGTTTTTTGGGAGAACATTTTGTCTCTTATCGTCCAATCCAACTGGTGAGATCTGGTATTGACCAAAAAGGCCTCTTAGTCAGTGACTTGTGGAAGGCAAAATATGGATGTGGGATTCTATTTTTACACATTTCTAACTTTGAATATGAAATAGACAAACTAAGAAATTAAAAACAACAACGATTGTAATTTACATAATTTTGTCACAAGTATTACGTCAGCTTGTTCCTAACGCTTTGCCAACATTCGATGATTAAATTGTAACTATCTGCCCTTAAGACAAGCTTGTTGGCCCGCAGTTCTTCTGAATGGGTAGTAAAATTGAGTCGAGTAAAAAAAAAAAAAATAGAGCTAGAATAAATATATAATAATCTGTTATTAATCTTCACTCTAATTTTGACTAAGAATAAATTGTTAAAAAATTTCACTTGGTTAACTTAGTCAACTTAACACCATAATAACTGTTATTTGAATCTGATAACGTGAGAACTAATCCTGTGCTTGTCGTACCGTAGCCGGCCTCACGAATTCTCTTACTGAGCGAAAGTCCTCGCGGACACTGGATTATATAGTAGGTATACTATAGTGTGAATGACGTATTGCAAGATATTATTCCTTATTTTCACTCGTAAGTTCTTATAAATATCTATCTGTCTGCTACACTATTAGGATTTACCAAACGTTTAAATGTTTAATTTTTGTTATAAACATTTTGTATTACGTGTATAGAAGTATCTTATAATTTAATTAAATATCACCGCAGTCGTAAGACGAGTTTAATGCAAACTTACCGTTTCGGATACATTCTGTCGTTTCACTTCTAAGGGTCGAAATAAGCTGTTCGGGAACAAATAGCTGTCTTTAAGTTGATCTGCTGGTCGATGAAAGAATAAAAATGTATTTTCCTACAGCTCTAGGCTTAACCTACTTTCAAAACATAGAAACGAACGAATGTGATATACTTTCTGATATGTACGCTAGAGGGACCCTGAAGTTTAATTATCATTCTATAAATTTCTTTCATTGTTCCTGCAATATTTCATACATGTAAAGCAGTTTTAATTTGTTAAATAATAACTTATTAAGGCTATGACCTGCCCTAAATGTAATTTTTAACGAATCTTCTTCTATGTATAGGTATATTTTGTCAGAATAAAAACAGCATAACTTCAAACATAAAACGTTAGTAACTCATGTACCGCAAGTTTCTAAACACATTACAAACATATGCATCCCTTTCAAATCACCCTCCGCTGGACCTGCGGTAATCTCGAAGGCTTCTCATGCAAAATTCTGGATTCAATACCTGTCGTGGACTCTTCGCTGACAGACCATTTTGAATTTGTGTGATTCAAACAAACGTTCAAATCAGCGGTGAAGCTAAGGTCACTAAGAGACCCTATACGTGAACCCTAAATTAAAAAAAAAAAAAAAAAATGAACGAATGTTGCCTCTTTTGTCATCTGCCTTTCTCTTTCTGCATTGCACGGAAATTTAGATGGGATTCACGAAACTTTAAAACACAGATGAGATTCGAGGAACTTAAAGATGTCACGATGTCCGTTCAACAAGTTAAAAGTGAGTTGTTCCTCGGTTCGAACTGTGCCATGATATTCATTTAACTAAATCAAATAAGACAACTTCACTCACCATCCAATATTTAGGTTACTTTGTATGAAAGTACGTGTACTGACAAACAAACAAAAAAGTCCTGTATGTCCAGTTAATTTTACTTCTGCTACTAGTGTTATATACGTTGGTTTATTTTTCATCTATTTTTGGTATTGCGATAACAGCATTCCGAAGAGAAAAAAGAAGGAACACCTGCAAAAGACAGGTGTTATTGAGGGAGCCTATGGTTTTCTTTTTTTGTTTCCCTCCATCGTTGGGATTTACTGAAAACGGAAAGAAAATTTCAATGGGTGAGAGAAATTTAAAAGTAATCCGTAGTCACATTTCGTAAACTCTCACAGACACACTCTGCTCTTGACAGGGGCTGAGATAAAACCTAAACTGCTGTTTTCTGTAATACATACAAAACCAGTTCATATAACTTATTTAACAGCATTAACGTTAATCAACTGCCATTCTTTGTTTCTTTTTTCTGATTTAAAAAAAATAAATTAGTTTTTCTTGGTTTTCTTTTTATTTTAAATCAGATTAACAACAGTTTGTGTTGGACGACATTTCATTCACAGTAAACCATGATCGGAAATTATTCTCTCTCTTTTTCGGATCAAATGTTGCCGTTTCGTATTGGTTACCTCACACATGTAAGAATGGTTAGATGTTACCTTTCATTGTGGTTACGACTCATATATAACAAAGGTTAGATGTTATCATGTCCACTTTGTTTGTCGAACGCTACTCTGTCTTTCTGAATACATTCTCACAGTTAATAGCTGTTTCCTCGTCAGTTACATATTTAAATTAACCGTACTCAGAAACAAACTTCAATTGAAAGTATTGTCAGAAATCATTAACAGATATCTTTAAAATAATCAAAATATACTTAACCCATTTGTTCCACCACTTCAATTTTGTTAAATCCTAAGGCAAAAAAACAAACAACAAAATCTAAGCCTTTTCAGGAAAACTAACACACATAAAAAATACTGACTGGTTTATTATTTTTTTCTCCTACAGTGTGTTTTCACTTATTCACTTTATTACATTTTTTTTACTCCATGAAAACTGTGTCCACCATTTGATACCCGTCATATCACCCTTTACATAATTTTCATATATTTTCACTATTTGACATCACCTGAACTATGATCCTTAGACAATTACCATTTTAATTTTACTGTTTCTCTTTATCTAATTTTTGACCCTTATATTCTGCTTGTTTGATGTAAATCAGAAAGCTACAAAAACGGCTATCTGTGTTATACCCAACACAGGTATTGAAACCCAGTTTTAGTGTATAAGCCTTGAGACTTATCACTGAGTTGTATAACTACCATATTTGTAACTCTACCACATTTCCACCCTTACGTCTCGCTATTCATTTTATAACTTTAATTTCAACTAGTTTTCATCTGTGCATTAATACCGTCATTTTTGTTTGTTTCACTGTTACATCCTATTACATTAATGACCCTTATATAACTATCAAATACACCTTCATTTTTATAGCTTCATTTTTAGTTTGTTTGCTATTAGGCTTAGTTTTATTTATCAGACGATATTCTTTAATTCGCACATTCGTTGTTTATTTTTCCTACTCAAATAGAGAGATCGAAGTTAACTTCTCGGTGGCTTGAGAAGGTAACTAAGGTTAGCAATTCGTCGTATCATGTCCTAACTCATTGTGTTTAGGCGTGCGACTCGTAATCCGAGGGTCGCGGGTTCGAATCCCGGTCGCACCAAACTGCTCGCCCTTTCAGCCGTGGGGGCGTTATAATGTGACGGTCAATCCCGCTATTCGTTGGTAGAAGAGCAGCTCAAGAGTTGGCGGTGGGTGGTGATGACGAGCTGCCTTCCCTTTAGTCTTACACTGCTAAATTAGGGACGGCTAGCGCAGATAGCCCTCGTGTAGCTTTGCGCGAAATTCAAAAACAAACAAGTAATCATTGCGTTAAATGAGTTAAATCGAAGAATTATCTCTAATATAAGACATAAGTATTTTCTTAACCCTCATTACATTAGTATACAGGTGAGTGTGTCACTAGGCCATTCAATACGCTTAAAATATCACGAAATGTTGGTGAAAAATGTTTTAACAACAACGTCTTTCTTTCTCTGTTGAAGAAACACGAGATTCGAAACATTTTGGTGGTGTGTTCACGGAATGACTTTCCTGAAAATATTATCGTGAGATTAGAAGGACATACGTAATATCTCTGATCTTTACGCCTTATCTTTCCCTGTCCGTTACAATACTTAAATTAAACAAAATTAGTATTTTTAGATAAGACGAATAAACACTGGACCTCCAGTACATCTAACGCGCCCTAAAAACAAGTGTGCTGAGATGTTGCATATCGGAAAGTTCAAGGTTCACGTCCTGCGCATTCAGCTTGTGTGTGTGTGCGTTATAAGAGTTAAAGCTAATCCCGTTATTCACTTAAGTGCTATAAAAGATCCTTGCGGCAACGGATGTATGCTACCTTCCATGTTGTCAGTTGTTTCAAATTTGGGACGGCTATACCGGAACCTAAAAGATGTCTTACCGATCCGTTTAGCCCATAATTATGTCACATATATTGTTTCTTGAGTTAACTTATAATAATACGACCAGTAAAACACGCAAATAATATTTATCATGTTTCACACATGATCACGTGACTATAAGATGATAGGTTTGAACATAAGTTTGTTTGATTTGTTTTTTAAACAAATATGTGTCTACAACTAACACACTTACAGATGTGTCTTTATCGTTGTTGTTGTTCATTTTGTTTATAATTAACCACAAAGCTACACAGTGGAATATATACGCTCTGCCCACCATACCGCTGTGCCACTGGTGTGCTGTTTGGGCTTTGAGCACCGACGACAAAAACACAACGAGAAAGCTACTTTGATGGCTTCGGTTTTTATCAAGCACTTTCAAGAACGAGCTATTTACTTCTCTTTGCGTCTGTAAATGTGTTTGAACTATCTGTACACTCAAGTTTCCAACGAAATAAAAAGTGTACAGTTTTATTCCAGGTGTAGCCTAGTGTTTAGCGTGTCGGACTGTGGATCCGAGGGCTCATACGCTGCCGTAAAAAAACAAATAAACAAACTGCGTTGCGCACTTTGTGTCGTGAGGATGTTATAAGAGTGGCAGTCAAATTCCACTTCAGTTAGGTTACATTAAGTGTTAACAACAGACGCTGTTGACTAGCTAGCATGGGTACCCTAAATCATGTATTTGTAACCTATGTCTGTTTTGTAATGTTTTAGTCTGCTTTGCTGACTAACTATTTCAGTTTCGTGACAACGACCTCCATTATTTTAAATAGTTACAAACAGCGAGATGTTAATGTTTAGTCTTTTGTTTTTTTCTGTGGTATTAACGGGTTGTTTCTGGCCGGTAAGTATGCAGGCTTACGATGTTAAAAGTTCGTGTTTCGATACCAGTGGTGGGTAGAGCGCAGACGGCCCATTATGTAGCTTTATGTTTAGCAACAACCAAACGTTCTATTACAGGGTATCGAACACTCTCAGTCGTCAAGTTTTATGAAATAAGTTGTTCTACAGAACTCGTTTTCAATGTTGATCTATCTCGAAAAATTTGAGACTCGAATTACGCGCCCTTCTCATTTTGAAACTGAAAAAGAGATAAGGTAACATCGTATTTTATAACATGCATTTGGACTGCCTCACAAGAAATATATATAGAGAGTTGAGGAGGGTTAAGGCTTCCTTGCTTTGTTTTACTGCGTATATATATCGAACTAATTTTCCCTTGCCGAAGAATAGTAAAGGTCTTACCTGCTCTCAGCCTAGACGGTACACCTATTTAACAGTTGGTTCTGTTCGAATGAAGCCTGCTGTATAGAGTATGTTGTACACGTTAGTATGTTGCTAACCTGATTAAGTAACAAGAGGCAGGAAAACACTGAAGTCACAAGCTGGCGAAACGCTTGCTGGTAGCGTACACCTTCTCTCTGTTTTATCTCTCGTTCAAAACTCAGTTTCACACGAAGCTCTAGCAACATCTTTTGTGGCAAGTGTTGTAAATTGCCTTTATGTACACTCATATGTCTCTGGTGAAATTTACAATTTTTGGATCTTTAGATTTCGGAACTGGCGAACCCGATTCAATTCCATTCGATACCCTAAGATATATACGTCACTTTAAGCTTTGGGTGCATTATAAAAGTGACAGTTACTTGTATAATGTAGATAGTAGGTAGTGGGGTGTCACTAACTCTCTCTGGTCAGTAATTTGCAATTAGGTTTTTCAATGTAGCCTTAATGTAGCTTTAACAAAAATATAAACTTTATTGTTCAGTTTATATATAATACTGTCAAAAAAAAAGTGTTATTGTTGCACAATGTGCTATCTGTGCTGTACCCACTGCAGAGATCGATCTCCGATATTTAGGGTGTATTTTGTATTTATGGTCAAGTTTCTAAAGCTCTCTGTTGCTATCCCTAATTTTAAACTACTGATGGCAGGGAAGGTAGCTCGTTAATAGCACCCTTCTAACTACACTAAGAGATTGACTGCTACTTATAGCGCACAAGAAGCTGAAAGTGGTATAGCACTGATTCGAACCCTACTCGCCAGCTCCGAAATCCTGAAGTCTATCACAAGGTTAACTCCCTCAAGAGCTATCAGTGAACTGAAATCGCTTGTGTTACGGTTTGTTTCGGATATTCTAGTTAAGGTAAACCAGAGTTATACGTGTTATCCATTCTTACTTTAGAGCTTACAGAATAAAGGAAAGGTAGCTAGTCAACAACATCCACCGCCAACTCTTGGATTACTCTAATTTAAGAATGAGATTTAGCTGCCTCTCATATAACGTAGTTACGGACCCAAAGTATTGAGAGCAATTTTACGTCAACGTAACACGTGGCATGATTCTTCCATGATCATGAATTCTCGGACGTATAGTTTGACACACTAAATACTAGGGCACACTTGACCAAGGTTCCAGTTTAAAAGACTGACCAGCATGTGTAGTTGTTTTATGATTGTAGGGAAACTTTATACGAGTGTGGATCTGAGGTTCGCGTCTCTTTACTACACACACAAAGAAAAGCACTCCGTATTCTGTGTTCGTGGACGCGTTATAAGAGTGACAGTTTGATTTGAGCAGCCCAGTTGTTGACGATGGATGATGTTGACTAATTGCTTTCCTTTTAATATATCACTTCGAGATGAGCGGCGAAAAGCAAATTTACAGAGGAGAATTCAAATATACCAACATTGCTAGGTGCGTGCAAAAACACATGATGTGAAGTATAACTAAAATAATAAAAGGTATAAGCAGGTCTAAATATTGAACATTTGTGAGTTATATCTTGAATCCGTAGTATATTTTAAACACAGTAAACATAATTTGTAAGTGTTTGAACTGTTTTGTGACAAGTAAAAAATAGAAACGAGTAATATTTTGTTTAGTGAGTTTCCTAGCGTCCTCTAGTGACGAATGTATAAATGATAAGTATTACTTACAGACATTAGATTTGATAAAATGTTTTCCGCACGTTCTCTAATATGTTTTTTCTCTAAAACATATTAGGTGAGAACATCACATAATTAATAGGTTGTTTTTTCAAAACGCAAGAGCTGGACAATGAGTTATCACCTGCGCCACCCGTGAGGATCAAACCTTCAATTTTAGCGCTGTAGGTCGTCAGTCTTAACGCTGAGCTGTTGGGGCTGCAATATTAGAAAATAAACCCCTCAAACTTTTACTCTTCTTTGTTCTTGTATTGTTTTGTCATTTACACACACACACACACACACACACACACACACACACACAGTTACGACAGAAAGTGTTCGTACCCCTGCGTCGTGAGTAGTTTTTTACTCATAACCCAAAAAGTATCACGATTAGGATAATGAAAGTACAGTATATTACTCTTCCAATAGGTAAAGAGTTTATCTACATGTTTTCTTGTATACCTCAATCGTGCTTTTAAATGAACAGACTTTAAATATAGAGTTTACGAGGACGACATGCTTTGAACCCAGAAGAGCGTAACGTGTTCGTAACTGCAGAGGTGGTTACTTCAACTCCAGTTTCCCTTACCAATTCCTGTATGTCATTACGTGTTAAACGAGAGTTCCTACTAACTTCTCTGAGAACCTTCCTCTTGGTTCTCTCTGGAATTTTGGTGGGGCGTCCGGAATGAGGGAGGTTAGCAGTTGATCCTGTAAGCTTAAACGTGGCAATTATGCTTTGAACAGTATATTTTGGCACATTAAGTTGTGTAGCAATACCGGAAAGAAACACACGAGACTTGTATTTTACAATAATTCGGTTTTTTGAATCACTGGACAGTTGTTTCCTGTTCACCATGATGACCAATCAGATAATGACGGAGACGGCGCTAAATTGCCGGAAGTACATTTTTGCTGGCTAAATTCCAATAATTATGAACCCAGTGTCTAGTTCTGGAATGGTATAATGTAGTTTATTTGCCAAACTAAAGAACATTTTTAAGGGAATGCCAGTTTTTTCACAAGTTCTGAACTGTACGAACACTTTCTGCTCCTCCTATTTTTGGTTATTTGTTTATAAACAGTTTATTTATCGTTTAATTTACATACAAATTTATGTAGATGTGTGTTAGTATGATATTTATAATATATTATACTTCTATTATCCTAATCGTGATACTTCTTAAGTTATGAGCAAAAAAATCATTCGGGACACAGGGGTACGAACACTTTCTGTCGTAACTGTATATAAATACGATTGGTACGTGCTAATGGTGACAGGAATGGGCTAAAGAGATAGCGTGAAGATCTGTGGAATGTAAGGTATGGACGTTGGGACTGAATACCGTTGAATTCTTTCTCCATTTACAGCCATGGGTGTGTTATAGAAATGATAGTCATTTCTTTGATCAGGAGTCCAAAATTAGGGGCTCTTGTTGGCTGTATAGCCTACGAGTGCTGTTTTGGTTGAAAATTCCAGTTCGAGTATTGTAGCGTTTATTGTGGTGTTTGTAACTGTAATTTTACTACACGTGTTTGAAGTCTAAGGTGTGGTACTGATGAGATGGTAGTGCCAAAAAGCTAAAAACATTAGAGGGAACTCAAGTGACCTCCAAAATTATCTTTGGACAACCATTCATTGTCGTCTGTCTGTGATCCGAGTACTTGGTTAACAATTTTTTTTTATCTAGATGAAATGTTACTCACAATATCCCAACCATATGGATGTTGGCATCAGAGGAGAAACGTTTAATATTCAGGTTTAGAATGAGCACCTTAAATTTTCTAGCAAACATGTGGTTTAAATTACAATTACAGCTGTTTCTGACGGTGCATGCCTCAACTTATATTATATACCTAAGACAGAAGATCCACACCTGTTTCTACAAGTAGTGTTTTGATAAGAGGTGCTCACGTTCGATGCTGTATAATCTTTATAATTATAAAGTGTTTCAGTTTTTATTTTAATATCTTCCACATGTTGAACATACTCCGGTTGACGGAGTAATGCTTGTTATTGATATCAGATATTTACTGAGATATCAGTTCACGATAATCGTTGGTTGGGTCAGTGTAAGTTTAGAGACTTTCAGTGCCATCGGGGGTTCCATTCCCTGCAGTGGACAGCGCTCAAATAGCCTGCTGGGTGTCTTTCAGTTAAATGATACACACTTCTCAAAAGTCCAATTGATACTGCTTGTCCCTAAAAAAAGTTTTTACGTCTTTACAGTGACACGCTAGATATAAAGTTTGTACTCTTTATTGTGACACACTAAATATAGTTTGTACTCTTCATTGTGACACACTAAATATAAAGTTTCTACGTTTGCACAGTGACACAACATAGATGTTTGTTTGTCTTTTGAATTTCGCACAAAGCTACTCGAAGGCTATCTGTGCTAGCCGTCCCTAATTTAGCAGTGTGAAACTAGAGGGAAAGCAGCTAGTCATCACCACCCACCGCTAACTCTTGGGCTACTCTTTTACCAACGAATTGTGGGATTGACCGTCACATTATAATGCCCCACGGCTGAAAGGGCGAACATGTTTAGTGCGACCGGGATTCGAACCCTCGACCCTCGGATTACGAGTCGAACGCCTTAACCCACCGGTTAAGGGACCACACCACGAATATAGTTTGTATGTCTTCACAGTGACACACTAAATATAAAGTTTGTACGTCTCCACACTGACATACTAAATATAAAGTTGTACTTTTCATAATGACACACTAAATATAACGTTTGTAAGTCTGCACAGTGACACACCAAAGATATAATTTGTACGTCTGTACAGTGACACACCAAAGATATAATTTGTACGTCTGTACAGTGACACACTAAATGTAAAGTTTGTACGTCTGCACAGTGACACTAAATATAAAGTTTGTACGTCTGTGCAGTGACATAACAAAGATATAGTTTGTACGTCTGCACGTACTTTCCGATATTGATTAATAAAACGATTGCTGCTCAAATGTTATTCGACTTTCATTAATGTTATAAACAATGCTATTGTTAAAATATAAGTAAATGAAATATATGTATATGTTTATATATAGGGTATGAAGCAGGGGGCGAAGCCGGGTCGTTGGGGCCGAAAGCGGAAATATTTTCGAGACCCCTCTGCTACCCTAAAATTAGTAAAATGGATATAGAAAGTTAATTGTATAAGTTCTGTAAATCTAAGCGTATACTAACACTTGTTAAAAAGTCGTTTCCTCTCACACACGAACACCACTTCGCTATCTTTCTCAGTCACGCACAAAGTTCGTGCGCTGAACTTAGTAACCAATCAGCGCATCGCATGTATGCGTGACTGAGAAATGTGTCCATTACTAAGTTAGGGTTTGGGATCGCTTTTATTAAAAAAAAAAGGTGGTAAAGGTAATATTTGCGATTAAAATAACAGTACAGAAAAAACAAACAAACAAAAACATCCCTGCTAACTGAGGAGGGTCCTTGAATCGTCACTAGGGAAGAAGTTAATCACATCGTCTTATGAGTGTGCCAGAAGTGCTGATAAGCTTTACATCTCGAGTCAGCTCAGTTTAAACTTATCTTCAAGAGTATATAGATGATGGTGGATTAAGCATCATCCATTGATGAAGGTTTTAAAGCACGTGACTGTGAACACCAGCCTCAACGTGTGTGTGTGTGTGTGTGCACTTGAAAATATCAGTTAGTAGTATATTGTTGCTCGTGGTTATGGCTCCCTCTTTCATTACGTGATGTAAATTTGAATCAAACAATCGTTCTTTAATATCGTCCCCTGGTGGCACAGCGATATGGCTGCGGATTTACAATGCTAGAAACCGAGTTTCGATACCCGTGATGGGCAGAGCACAGCTAGCCATTTGTGTAGCTTTGTGCTTAACTACAAAAAATTACAACCTCCCTTTAATATCCATTTCAATTATTTCCAGTGTGATGGGATAGTTAGTGCTAAAACACAGAGAGACAAATTTTCGTATTGGACAGTAAAATGAAGTCGAGGATCTACTTGGGGGCTGTACGTTACATTACTTGGCAATGAATACACTTAACACAATAGTACAAGTGGCACTATTGATAACACTATCATTTGTTATGTTTATGTTAATACGTAGAATGAAAATTGGTCAACATTTTAACAAGGAGATTTTGAACCGAGTCCAACCCGATTTACAACATTCGTATACATCAGTCATGTAGGAAGGAGTTTCAACTTGGTGGGTACTTGGTTAATCATACTGATTTTACAATGAGAGATTGAAAGTATAGAAAGCTGTTTAAAGTAGCTCCCGTACCACCAAAGTTACCTCAGTTTAGAGAGTCTGGGGACATGTTCCCTAGATAATTAATATAATTCAGTTTACGGCGCTCTTATTCACATGTGATGCAATTTTCATGAGCGCTTCCTGTAATCTATCACTTGTGCATCATTCTTAGCAAGAGTGAAATATACCGCAGGTATTTTGTTTACGTTTTCAACTTTACATATCATGGATAGTGATGAAAAGTAAGAAAGGTGGAGACAGTTCTTCTTACAGTTAATAGTTGTTCAAATAATTGCCGTAAAATGAATATATGTGAAATACACGAACATATGTATACAGACTGTACATGTTTAATTCTGTTTAAGTTTCATTTTGTGCCGCCAGATGATGAACAGAACTTGAATGAATTAAAATTATTAAATGGAAAGCATTGCTGAATAAATTGTAGTTTGTTCCGAGAACCATTTAGATGGACATTAAACTTTACCCAGAGATAAAGTTGAATTATGAAACTAAAATAACAGAGGAAAAGGAGGTTCAAACCAAACTCGAGGGAGGGACAATTTCTGCAATTGAAAATTTATTGGCCGACGGTGATGTCCTACTATACTCGTATATAGGCATGGTAAAACAAGTATTATTCATTGTGGTTAAATGTATGGTTCATTTGAACACTTTATTTTCAGACAGAGGCTATAGATCAAATAATACCTCTTCCAATCCAATGATATTAAAGTTTTTGATGACCTTAGCCATTGAAATCATTTCTAATTTGGTTTCCAAGAAAAAATAACAAGAGAATGGTGTCCCGAATCTTTCAGGAGAAACAACTGTCATTGTACAACATTCACAACTGACTGTGTAGAAACACATAGTTTATCTCAGAAGAGAAACATATTCCTTCCTGTAATAAACTGTAAACGTTCTCTACTTCAGTCTTATGTTTGCTATATTTTTCACTAGTGAATGTTATACCTAAATACTCCCTTATGTGCATTGCTCGCTGCTGTTCCTGTTTCCACTCAAATAACACTTTTACTTTGATCCACTGTTTCACTTTGTAGCTGTTCAATTTGCTTAATTTTAAGACGAACATTTTGCACGATATGACAACGGATCACTTTCACAGTGACCAAAGTACGTGGATAATCTTGGCGACATGAAAAGGTTTCGTTGTTTCTTTAGTTTGAAACCGTCTGTGCCAGGTAGATAAATTACCGTGTCACTATCATTGTTGTCTGAGGTTTGTAAAAGTTTGTATTTGCTAGTGGGTTGGATTCAACATTTTTCTTTGCCCCTTTGTTCCATTTTGTTGCGTAATCAGTGCAGCTAACTCCTGTAGAGTTGTTCTTGGGAGGATGTTCGATTTTCCACAAGAGTGTTCCAACATGACTGAAAGATAAACCTTGTCTCGTCATCCCTTCTCCATTCTGTCCTAGTCGTATCGTATATCATGTATGCCTCGATTACTAGACTTGTTGTCTGAGTAGGACATATACCACCCTCCATAACAACCCTCCCTTAGCACAGTGATATATCTATAGACTTACGACCGGGTTTCGATACCCGTGTTGGTAGAACACAGATAACCCATTACGTAGCTTTGCATTTAACTACAACCTTTATAATAATGATTCTCTGATTGTTAACACCACTGTTCGATATGCAATCTGTTTACATATTTGTAAAAAATATAAAATATAAAAAATACTTGTCACTTTGAACACTTAATTCCACATTTCTTCACCGTCAACGGCTTTCCTTTCGGGCCTGGCATGGCCTAGCGCGTTAAGGCGTGCGCTTCGTAATCTGAGGGTCGCGGGTTCGCGCCCGAGTCGCGACAAACATGCTCGCCCTCCCAGCCGTGAGGGCGTTATAATGTTACGGTCAATCCCACTTTTCGTTGGTAAAAGAATAGCCTAAGAGTTTACGGTGGGTGGTGGTGACTAGCTGCCTTCCCTCTGGTCTTACACTGCTAAATTAGGGACGGCTAGCACAGATAGCCCTCGAGTAGCTTTGTGCGAAATTCCAAAACAAACAAACAAGCTTTCCTTTCGATATTCATGGAACGTTGAATTTTTTACTTCAGATGACATCTTACTTCATACACACTTCTCATCCTCGCTTTCTTTACAATCAATTTCATTCTTGTAATGGCGAACGCTACCGCAGCGCCATCTACAACCGTTAAAGGTACAAAGGAAAATAATTAAAAACCAAAACCGTATATATAAATTAAATATGTTAAAGTGGAGGTACTACAGTGTCCCCAGTTTCGACTCCTTAGTACACGCTGCAGGAGGGAAGATTATTTTGTAGGAAACGTATATAGTTAAGAATTAAAAATTCGACGGATTTATTGGCTATAAATTATTTAGCTTTTTATTATCTCTTCTTCAGCTTTCAGCATATAGACCAGGGGTGGGCAGCTCGAGTTTAGGAATCAACTTTTTCCATCGCTTATTTTTTATCACAAATTTGGTAATCAGCAACTGCACTGCCTCACGTCGTCGCTAATGTCGCGCGCTTCATTACTGCCACAGACTCCGCCATTTTGTAACGTCAGTCTGGTTTAGATGTTTGTTATCGAATGTACGTTGTTTTTGCATGCGCTTGCAAACATATTTTTATTGTGCAACTTTTAAGTGCTTAAATATATTTTGATTTTAATTCCATAATATGGATAAGTGAATAATTCGAAAACGAAAGAATCCAGATGATGGTGAACAATCAGAAAATAAAGAAAAATTAGTTCATTCTGCCGAAAAGAGAATGTCACGTGACTGGAAAAACGTGAAACAAGAATTTAATGAAAGTTTGGAATAGAAATTTGTAGTGATTGAAGTAAATAATAAGTCAGTGTGTTTTTTGTGTAACAAAGTTTTCAGGAATAATAAAGTTTCCAACCTTAAGCAACACTTTAACAATTTTCACAATGAAATTGATGTAAAATTTCCAGTTGATAACAAAAATCGTGTGAATGAAATGAACCGTCAGAAAACACAACTTCATGAACAAAGGGAGGTCTAAAAAAATTTTTTATCGCCCATAGCACTAGTTACGTAAACTAGATATAAAGTAGCTTGGATTCTAGATCAAAAAAAGAAATAATTTTCTGGTGCTGATGTAGTAAAAGAAATATTGATTGCGGTCATTGAACCTCTGTTGGAGAATTATGATTAAAAATAAAAGATGATATTCTACAAAAGGTAAATAATTTGCAATTAAGTCGAAGAACAATTGTCCGCAGAATGCTAGAGTTAGCGAAAGACATAGGAAATCAGTTACTTGAACAACTTGTTTGTTTGTTTTGGAATTTCGCACAAAGCTACTCGAGGGCTATCTGTGCTAGCCGTCCCTAATTTAGCAATGTAAGACTAGAGGGAAGGCAGCTAGTCATCACCACCCACCGCCAACTCTTGGGCTACTCTTTTACCAACGAATAGTGGGATTGATATATTACGGTTGATATTTTGGGTTCAATATGTAATTTCAGATTTTCAAGTGAGGGAAGAAATGCTTGGCCTTTGCGGATTACGAGATCGAACATGTTAAAAAATATCTTTGAAAAAATTTATTGAAATGTTAAAAAAATTCAATCTGGATCGTAAAAAACTGGTTTCTGTCACAACATGCTCCTGCCACGACTGGGGTGAAATTAGGATTTGTTTCTCTTTTGAAGCTGCATTTAATTGAAAATAATGTGAAGTCCATGCTGACATCTTTCCAGTGCATTTTGCATCAGAAAAATTTGTGCTCAGATGTTTGAAAGCGATTAATTGAAAAAGTTAGACATTGTTGTAAAAATTGTGAATTATATTAGAAGTGGAAGCTCTCTCATCCATCGATAGTTTGTTGAGTCTTTGAAGAAAAGCAGTGACTGTGTTTTTGATGATCTTACTGATTTTGCAAACGTAAAATGGTTAAGTAGAGGAAAAGTCTTGGAATGATTTACTTCCTTATTTCCTCAAATAAAAAAATATCTTGTTGAAAAACGTAAGATTGAAAAGTTCCCTGAAATTGAAACCTTGTCATGGCAGTGTGATTTGCACTTTCTGTGCAACATGATGGCTCACTTGAAAAATTTGAATACGAAGCTTCAGAGAAGAGGTAAAATAATAAGTGAGCAATCACAGGCTATTCATGAATTTCAATTGAAGGTAAACCTCCTTGCAGAACAATTACAAAAGAATGATTTAACATATTTTGCAAAGTTGAATAGTTTTCTAGAAAATAATAAGGACTATGATTTCTCTGATGCTAAATATGATCTCTATGTAAATGGATCAAAATTCTATCTCTAAAATTTGAATCACGTTTCTCCGATTTTAAAAATTTGAAATTAATATTTGATTTTTGCATGATCGACTTTAATTTGACTTAAGAAATTTCAGTAAGGAAATTACATCTTTTTTGTCTTTAGAAAAGTGTGGATCTGAAGACGAGATGCTTACCCTGCAAAGTTTAGAATACATAAAAGGTAAACAAAAATGTTCTGCCAGAGAGATGTGGCTCACTATTCTGATGAGTCTTCCAAATTTAAAAAAAAATTTCAAAATTATTTTTCATGTTTGGATCCACATGGGTGTGTGAGTCAACATTTTCTACGCTAGATTTTCTCAAGTCTAGATACAAATCTCGGCTTACTGACATAAATTTAGAGGCAGAGCTAAGATGCTAATTGAGCACAGATATTAAGCCAAATTTCACGAAACTTGTTGATGAAAACCCTCATCAATTTTCATATTGAAAGTTTGTTGAAATGCAGTTATTTTGATTAAACTAACATCTTTCAATTTTTGTTTTTGAATAGTGTGATAAACGTTGTTTTTATTAGCCACAGTTGTAGCCACTATAAGAAATAAGTTGCCCACCTCTGATATAGACTAACTGTCATTGATTCACGTAGCTGTGGAGAAAAAAGACATTTTTCTCGTGAAGGTTAGGCAAGGAATGGAATTCTTTCAAGAAAAGTAGATATGGACTTTGTATGTATGTGTGTGGACTCTTATTAGACCTCAGTTCTATAATCCTCATCAACTTCCAGCATGGAGATGGAATTTTTTACTTACATCCAGTCTTTAGGTGAACTAAACACGCTGAAAATATTTCAACATTTATCACCTACCGACAGTTGAAGAAAGTTGCGTTGTTATGGTGGAAAAGGACGAAACAAGCGAAGTTGTCATCTGCTGTAAAGAAGAGTCAACTTTCCCGCTGTTCTTTCACGTGGTAAAGAAAGCCGGTTTGCAACCTACAAGTACCAATTGTAACGTCCATCAGAGGTTGCTGAGCATTATTTTAAGTATTTATTTTTTATTCATTTGCTAAAATCTACATCGTGTTATATATGTAGTGTGACATACATTTACAGATAGGTTCTGTAGCTCTCCATCACTTACTCGTAAAATTAGAACTCACTGTATCCAACTGTACATTGAACTTTAGGTGGTTAGTATGATTGAGTCGTAATCTGAGGGTCGTGGGTTCGAATCCTGGTCACATCAAACATGCTCGCCCTTTCAGCCGTGGGGGCGTTATAATGTGACGGTTAATCCCATTATTCGTTAGTAAAACAGTACCCCAAGAGTTGGCGGTGGGTGGTGGTCACTAGCTGCCTTCCATCTTATCTTCTACTGAGAAATTAGGGATGGCTAGCGCAGGTAGCCGTCGTGTAGTTTTGCGCGAAATTCAAAACAAACCAAACAAACATTGATTGTATTTTGTTTGAAGTTAAGAACAAAGGTATGCAAAGGGCTATCCGTGCTCTGCCCACCATGGGTACCGAAACTCTGTTTCTAGCGTTGTAAATTGACGGACATACCACTGTGACGCTAAGGGCCAACAGACATTGGACTTTTAGAATTACATACAATTGTCTGAGCTCAGTTGTCCCTGGTGAGCGTTATGTCAGGCAGAAGATAAAATATCCACTTTCAAATCTAAGTTACTTTGTTATATTATCAGTTCTGAACAAAGCAAATATTGCCAGGATGTACACGTGGTTCCGTGCTGGACGAGTCAGTTCGTGAAACCCATACACAAAATGTGTAAGAGAAAACAAAAAGGAAACCGTCTTCTAATGCTTAGATCAAGGCGTGTTTTAAAAGTATACTTTGAGGACTATGTATATAACAGGGTGAAATATATCGACCGTAAGAAGTGTTCTAGACAGCGTCTCAGTACGTAGCTAATAATAACGTCAGAATAATAGCAACGACTTCAGAAATCAAACAAATTTGTCCACATCTTTCAGTACTAACGATAAAAATAAAGAGCAACAACAGGAGATGTAAGCGTCTCTACAAAAACATTTATTTAATTGTAAAAAACCAATTATAGGGCAAGGTGTGTTAATCACCTGCGAGTGTTATTTACCATTGTTAAACTAATTTATAAGTGAAGATTTATCGCAACATAAGAAACATTTGTAAGAACGAAACGATAAATCAAAATATAGTCTAATAGTCGCTTCGAAGTTGTCTCATACAAGAGCTCTAATAACAGTCATAACCAAGTCTTCTAGTCACAATTAAGACCACACCTACTAATGTGATGGAATTATGACATAGAAAGTATTTTCTTATAGGCATTATACAAGTTGAAAACGATTTTTCAGTCGTAAGTTTCGAAACACCAGAAGTAAAAGATATATATAAATATTCAAAACTAAACGTGTGTCTGAAGCTATGTAACGATATCTTATAACAACATGTGTCTAAAGCTGCGTAACGACATCTTATAACAACGTGTGTTTAAAGATATGTAACGATATCTTATAACAACATGTGTCTCAAGCTGTGTAACGACATCTTATAACAACGTGTGTTTAAAGATATGTAACGATATCTTATACCAACGAGTGTCTAAAGTTATGCAACGACGTCTTATAACAACATGTGTCTAAAGCTATGTAAACATATCTTATACTAACGTGTGTCTAAAGTTATGTAGCGATATCTTATAACAAGGAGTGTCTAAAGCTATATAACGATATATTATAACATCGTCTGTCTAAAGCTATGTAACGATATCTTATAACATCGTCTGTCTAAAATTATGTAACGATATCATATACCAACGTGTGTCTAAAGTTATGTAACGATATATTATACTAACATGTGTCTAAAGTTATGAAACGATATGATATTCCAACGTCTCTTTTTAAGTTATGAAACGATATCTTATACTAACGTGTGCCTAAAGCTATGTAACGATATCTTATAACAACGTATGTCTAAAGCTATGTAACATCTTATACCAACGAGTGTTTAAATTTATGTAACGATATCTTATATCAACGTGTGTTTAAAGTTATGTGAGGATATCTTATAACAAGAAGTGACTAAAGCTATGTAACGATATCTCATAACGAGAAGTACCTAAAGCTATGTAACGATATCTTATAACATCGTCTGTCTAAATTTATGTAACGATATCTTATAATAACGTGCGTCTAAAGCTATGTAAGAATATCTAATAACAATGTCTAATGCTATAAAACGATATCTGATACCAACGTATGTCTAAAGTTATGCAACGATATATTATACCAACGTGTGTCTAAAGTTATGTAACAATATATTATACCAACATGTATAAAGTTATGTAACGCTATCTCATAATACGAAGTGTCAAAAGCTATATAACGAAATCTTATAACATCGTCTCTCTAAAGTTACGTAACGATATCTTATAACAGCATGTGTTAAAAATTATGTAACAATATTTTATACTTACATGTGTCTAAAGTTATGTAACGATATCTTATAACATCGTGTGTCTAAAGCTATGTAACAATCTCTTATCACAAGGTATGTGTAAGGATATGTATCGATATGTTATACCAACGTGTGTCTAAAATTATTTAACAATAACTTATACCAACGTGTGTCTAAAGCTATGTAACGATATCTTATGCCATCGTCTGTTTAAAGCTATGTAATGATATCTTATAACAACGTGTTACTAAAGTTATGTAACGATATCTGATAATAATGTGTGTCTAAAGCTATGTAACGATATCTTAAAACAACGTATTTCTAAAGTTATGTAAGAATAACTTATAACAAGGAGTTTCTAAAGCTATTTATCGATATCTTAAGCTAACTTGTGTTTAACCTTATCTAACGATATCTTATACCAACGTGTGTCTTAAGCTATGTAACTATATCTTATAACATCGTCTAAAGATATGTAACGATATCTTATATTAACGTGTGTCTAAAATTATTTAACAATAGCTTATAGCAACGTGTGTCTAAAGTTATATAAGGATATATTTTACCAACATGTATAAAGTTATGTAACGATATCTCATAATAATAAGTGTCTAAAGTTATACAACGATATCTTATAACATCGTCTCTCTAAAGCTGTGTAATATCTTATGACAGCATGTGTTAAAAGTTATGTAACAATATTTTATACTAACATGTGTCTAAAGTTATGAAACGATATCATATATCATCGTGTGTCTAAAGCAATGTGAGAATCTCTTATCACAACGTATGTCTAAAGATATGTCTCGATATCTTATAACAACGTGTGTCTAAAGTTATGTAACAATATCTTGTACCAACGTAGGTCTAAAGTTATGTAACGATATATTATACCAACGTGCATAAAGTTATATAACGATATATTATACCAACGTGTTGTTAAAGTTAGGTAACGATATCTTATACTAACGTGTGTCTAAAGTTATGTAATGATATCTTTCACTGACGTGTGTCTAAAGTCATGTAAC
Organism: Tachypleus tridentatus; assembly: GCF_004210375.1. NCBI lineage: Eukaryota > Metazoa > Arthropoda > Merostomata > Xiphosura > Limulidae > Tachypleus > Tachypleus tridentatus. The sequence continues at coordinate 119,132,150 of NC_134837.1, forward strand.
GATATCTTGTACCAACGTTTGTCTAAAGTTCTTTAACGATATATTGTACCAACTTGTGTCTAAAGTTACGTAACGATATCTTATACGAATCTGTGTCTAAAGCTATATAACGATATATTATAGCAATGTACGTCTAAAGCTATGTATCGATATCTTATAACAACGTATATCTCATGTAACTACATCTGATACTAATGTGTGTCTAAAGCTAAGTTACGATATCTTATACCAACGTGTGTCTAAAGTTATATAAGTATAACTTATAACAAGGAGTTTCTAAAGCTAATTATCGCTATCTTAAACTAACCTGTGTCTAACTTCATCAAACGATATCTTATAACATCGTCTGTCTAAAGATATCTAACGATATCTTATAGCAACGTATGGATAAATCTATGTAGCAATATCTTATACCAAGGTGTGTCTGAAGTTATGAAACGATATCTTATACTAACGTGTGGCTAAAGCTATGTAACGACATCTTACACCAACGAGTGTCTAAATTTATGTAACGATATCTTATAACATCGTCTGTATAAAGTTATGCTACTATATCTTTAAACAACGTGTCTGAAGTTAGGTAACGATATCTGATACTAATGTGTGTCTGAAGTTATGTAACGATATCTTATAACAACGTACGTCTAAAGTTATGTAACGATATCTTATACCAACGTGTGTCTAAAGCTATATAACGATATCTTACAGCAACGTGTGTCTAAAGCTATATAAGGAAATTTTATAACATCGTCTCTCTAAAGCTATGTAACAATATTTTATACTGACACATATCTAAAGTTATGTAATGATATCTTTCACTAACGTGTGTCTAAAGTTATGTAATGATATCTTTCACTGACGTGTGTTTAAAGTTATGTAACGATATCTTGAACCAACTTGTGTCTAAAGTTACGTAACGATATCTTATACCAATATGTGTCTAAAGCTATATAACGATATATTATAGCAATGTACGTCTAAAGCAAGGTAACGACACCGTATAACAACGTATGTCTCATGTAACGATATCTGATACTAATGTGTGTCTAAAGCTATGTAACGATACTTTATAACAAGGAGTGTCTAATGTTATGTAACGGTATATTATAACATCGTCTCTCTAAATCTATATGACGATATTTTATAACAACGTGTGTCGAAAGTTATGTAACAATATCTTATAAAAATGAATGTATAATGCTATATAACGATATCTTATAGCAAGGAGTGTCTAATGTTATGTAACGATATCTTATACCAACGTGTCTAAAGTTATGCAACGATATATTATAATAAGTAGTGTCTAAAGCTATATAACGATTTCTTATACTAATTTGAGTCTAAAGCTATGTAACGATATCTTATGACATCGTCTGTTTAAAGCTATGTAACGATATCTTATGACATCGTCTGTTTAAAGCTATGTAACGATATCTTATGACATCGTCTGTTTAAAGCTATGTAATGATATCTTATAACAACGTGTTATTAAAGTTATGTAACGATATCTTATATCAACGTGTTTCTAAAGTTATGTAAGGATAACGTATAACAAGGAGTTTCTAAAGCTATTTATCGATATCTTCAACTAACCTGTGTCTAACCTTATGTAACGATATCTTATACCAACGTGTGTCTAAAGTTATATAAGGATATATTTTACGAACATGTATAAAGTTATGTAACGATATCTCATAATAAGAAGTGTCTAAAGTTATACAATGATATCTTATAACATCGTCTCTCTAAAGCTGTGTAACATCTTATAACAGCATGTGTGAAAAGTTATGTGACAATATTTTATACTAACATGTGTCTAAAGTTATGTAACGATATCATATATCATCGTGTGTCTAAAGCAATGTAAGAATCTTTTATCACAACGTATGTCTAAAGATATGTCTCGATATCTTATAACAACGTGTGTCTAAGGTTATGTAACAATATCTTGTACCAACGTGGGTCTAAAGTTATGTAACGATATATTGTACCAACTTGTGTCTAAAGTTACGTAACAATATCTTAGACGTACATTGCTATAATATATCGTTATATAGCTTTAGACAGAGATTCGTATGTATCGATAAGCTATGTATCGATACCTTATAACAAATTATGTCTTATCTAACTACATCTGATACTAATGTGTGTCTAAAGCTAAGTAACGATATTTTATAACAACGTACGTCTAAAGGTTTGTAACGATATTTTATAACAATGAGTGTCTAATGTTGTGTAACGATATCTTATACCAACGTGTTGTTAAACTTAGGTAACGATATCTTATACTAACGTGTGTCTAAAGTTATATAATGATATCTTTCACTGATATCATGTAACGATATCTTGTACCAACGTGTGTCTAAAGTTATGTTACTATATGTGATAATAATGTGTCTAAACAATGTAACGATATCTTAAAACAACGTATGTCTAAAGTTATATAAGTATAATTTATAACAAGGAGTTTCTAAAGCTAATTATCGATATCTTAAACTAACCTGTGTCTAAATTCATGAAACGATGTCTTAAAACATCGTCTGTCTAAAGATATGTAACGATATCTTATAGCAACGTATGGATAAATCTATGTAGCAATATCTTATACCAAGGTGTGTCTAAAGTTATGAAACGATATCTTATACTAACGTGTGGCTAAAGCTATGTAACGACATCTTACACCAACGAGTGTCTAAATTTATGTAACGATATCTTATAACATCGTCTGTATAAAGTTATGTTACTATATCTTTTAACAACGTGTCTGAAGTTAGGTAACGATATCTGATACTAATGTGTGTCTGAAGTTATGTAACGATATCTTATAACAACGTACGTCTAAAGTTATGTAACGATATCTTATACCAACGTGTGTCGAAAGTTATGTAACAATATCTTATAAAAATGAATGTATAATGCTATATAACGATATCTTATAGCAAGGAGTGTCTAATGTTATGTAACGATATCTTATACCAACGTGTCTAAAGTTATGTAACGATATCTTATACTAACGTGTGTCTAAAGTTATGCAACGATATATTATAATAAGTAGTGTCTAAAGCTATATAACGATTTCTTGTACTAATTTGAGTCTAAAGCTATGTTACGATATCTTATGACATCGTCTGTTTAAAGCTATGTAACGATATCTTATGACATCGTCTGTTTAAAGCTATGTAATGATATCTTATAACAACGTGTTATTAAAGTTATGTAACGATATCTTATATCAACGTGTTTCTAAAGTTATGTAAGGATAACTTATAACAAGTACTTTCTAAAGCTATTTATCGATATCTTAAACTAACCTGTGTCTAATCTTATGTAACGATATCTTATAGCAACGTGTGTCTAAAATTATTTAACAATATCTTATACCAACGTGTGTCTAAAGTTATATAAGGATATATTTTACGAACATGTATAAAGTTATGTAACGATATCTCATAATAAGAAGTGTCTAAAGTTATACAATGATATCTTATAACATCGTCTCTCTAAAGTTATACAATGATATCTTATAACATCGTCTCTCTAAAGCTGTGTAACATCTTATAACAGCATGTGTGAAAAGTTATGTGACAATATTTTATACTAACATGTGTCTAAAGCTATGTAACGATATCATATATCATCGTGTGTCTAAAGCAATGTAAGAATCTTTTATCACAACGTATGTCTAAAGATATGTCTCGATATCTTATAACAAAGTGTGTCTAAGGTTATGTAACAATATCTTGTACCAACGTGGGTCTAAAGTTATGTAACGATATATTGTACCAACTTGTGTCTAAAGTTACGTAACGATATCTTAGACGTACATTGCTATAATATATCGTTATATAGCTTTAGACACAGATTCGTATGTATCGATAAGCTATGTATCGATACCTTATAACAAAGTATGTCTTATGTAACTACATCTGATACTAATGTGTGTCTAAAGCTAATTAACGATATTTTATAACAACGTACGTCTAAAGGTTTGTAACGATATTTTATAACAATGAGTGTCTAATGTTGTGTAACGATATCTTATACCAACGTGTTGTTAAACTTAGGTAACGATATCTTATACTAACGTGTGTCTAAAGTTATATAATGATATCTTTCACTGATATCATGTAACGATATCTTGTACCAACGTGTGTCTAAAGTTATGTTACTATATGTGATAATAATGTGTGTCTAAACAATGTAACGATATCTTAAAACAACGTGTGTCTAACGTTATGTAAGGATAACTTATAACAAGGAGTTTCTAAAGCTATTTATCGATATATTAAACTAACCTGTGTCTAATTTTATGTAAGGATATCTTAAAACATCGTCTGTCTAAAGATATGTAACGATATCTTATAGCAAAGTATGGATAAATCTATGTAGCAATATCTTATACCAAGGTGTGTCTGAAGTTATGAAACGATATCTTATACTAACGTGTGTCTAAAGTTATATAAGGATATATTTTACGAACATGTATAAAGTTATGTAACGATATCTCATAATAAGAAGTGTCTAAAGTTATACAACGATATCTTATAACATCGTCTCTCTAAAGCTGTGACATATCTTTAGACACATCATAGTATAAAATATTGTTACATAACTTTTAACACATGCTGTTGTTAAACTTAGGTAACGATATCTTATACTAACGTGTGTCTAAATTTATATAATGATATCTTTCACTGATATCATGTCACGATATCTTGTACCAACGTGTGTCTAAAGTTATTTTACTATATGTGATAATAATGTGTGTCTAAACAATGTAACGATATCTTAAAACAACGTGTGTCTAAAGTTATGTAAGGATAACTTATAACAAGGAGTTTCTAAAGCTATTTATCGATATATTAAACTAACCTGTGTCTAATCTTATAGCAACGTGTGTCTAAAATTATTTAACAATATCTTATACCAACGTGTGTCTAAAGTTATATAAGGATATATTTTACGAACATGTATAAAGTTATGTAACGATATCTCATAATAAGAAGTGTCTAAAGTTATACAACGATATCTTATAACATCGTCTCTCTAAAGCTGTGACATATCTTTAGACACATCTTAGTATAAAATATTGTTACATAACTTTATAACAAGGAGTGTCTAATGTTATGTAACGATATATTATAACATCGTCTCTCTAAATCTATATGACGATATCTTATAACAACGTGTGTCGAAAGTTATGTAACAATATCTTATAAAAATGAATGTATAATGCTATATAACGATATCTTATAGCAATGAGTGTCTAATGTTATGTAACGATATCTTATACCAACGTGTCTAAAGTTATGTAACGATATCTTATACTAACGTGTGTCTAAAGTTATGCAACGATATATTATAATAAGTAGTGTCAAAAGCTTTATAACGATTTCTTATACTAATTTGAGTCTAAAGCTATGTTACGATATCTTATGACATCGTCTGTTTAAAGCTATGTAACGATATCTTATGACATCGTCTGTTTAAAGCTATGTAATGATATCTTATAACAACGTGTTATTAAAGTTATATAACGATATCTTATATCAACGTGTTTCTAAAGTTATGTAAGGATAACTTATAACAAGGAGTTTCTAAAGCTATTTATCGATATCTTAAACTAACCTGTGTCTAATCTTATGTAACGATATCTTATAGCAACGTGTGTCTAAAATTATTTAACAATATCTTATACCAACGTGTGTCTAAAGTTATATAAGGATATATTTTACCAACATGTATAAAGTTATGTAACGATATCTCATAATAAGAAGTGTCTAAAGTTATACAACGATATCTTATAACATCGTCTCTCTAAATCTGTGCAATATCTTATAACAGCATGTGTTAAAAGTTATGTAACAATATTTTGTACTAAGATGTGTCTAAAGATATGTAACGATATCGGATACTAATGTGTGTCTAAAGTTATGTAACGATATCTTATAACAACGTACGTCTAAAGTTATGTAACGATATCTTATACCAACGTGTGTCTAAAGCTATATAACGATATCTTACAGCAACGTGTGTCTAAAGCTATATAAGGAAATCTTATAACATCGTCTCTCTAAAGCTATGTAACAATATTTTATACTGACACATATCTATAGTTATGTAATGATGTCTTTCACTAACGTGTGTCTAAAGTTATGTAATGATATCTGTCACTGACGTGTGTTTAAAGTTATGTAACGATATCTTGAACCAACGTGTGTCTAAAGTTCTGTAACGATATATTGTACCAACTTGTGTCTAAAGTTACGTAACGATATCTTATACCAATCTGTGTCTAAAGCTATACAACGATATATTATAGCAATGTACGTCTAAAGCTATGTAACGAAACCGTATAACAACGTATGTCTCATGTAACGATATCTGATACTAATGTGTGTCTAAAGCTATGTAACGATATCTTATAACAACATACGTCTAAAGTTTTGTAACGATACTTTATAACAAGGAGTGTCTAATGTTATGTAACGATATATTATAACATCGTCTCTCTAAATCTATATGACGATATCTTATAACAACGTGTGTCGAAAGTTATGTAAGAATATCTTATAAAAATGAATGTATAATGCTATATAACGATATCTTATAGCAAGGAGTGTCTAATGTTATGTAACGATATCTTATACCAACGTGTCTAAAGTTATGTAACGATATCTTATACTAACGTGTGTCTAAAGTTATGCAACGATATATTATAATAAGTCGTGTCTAAAGCTATATAACGATTTCTTATACTAATTTGAGTCTAAAGCTAAGATACGATATCTTATGACATCGTCTGTTTAAAGCTATGTAACGATATCTTATGACATCGTCTGTTTAAAGCTATGTAATGATATCTTATAACAACGTGTTATTAAAGTTATGTAACGATATCTTATATCAACGTGTTTCTAAAGTTATGTAAGGATAACTTATAACAAGGACTTTCTAAAGCTATTTATCGATATCTTAAACTAACCTGTGTCTAATCTTATGTAACGATATCTTACGTGTGTCTAAAATTATTTAACAATATCTTATACCAACGTGTGTCTAAAGTTATATAAGGATATATTTTACGAACATGTATAAAGTTATGTAACGATATCTCATAATAAGAAGTGTCTAAAGTTATACAATGATATCTTATAACATCGTCTCTCTAAAGCTGTGTAACATCTTATAACAGCATGTGTGAAAAGTTATGTGAAAATATTTTATACTAACATGTGTCTAAAGCTATGTAACGATATCATATATCATCGTGTGTCTAAAGCAATGTTAGAATCTTTTATCACAACGTATGTCTAAAGATATGTCTCGATATCTTATAACAACGTGTGTCTAAGGTTATGTAACAATATCTTGTACCAACGTGGGTCTAAAGTTATGTAACGATATATTGTACCAACTTGTGTCTAAAGTTACGTAACGATATCTTAGACGTACATTGCTATAATATATCGTTATATAGCTTTAGACACAGATTCGTATGTATCGATAAGCTATGTATCGATACCTTATAACAAAGTATGTCTTATGTAACTACATCTGATACTAATGTGTGTCTAAAGCTAAGTAACGATATTTTATAACAACGTACGTCTAAAGGTTTGTAACGATATTTTATAACAATGAGTGTCTAATGTTGTGTAACGATATCTTATACCAACGTGTTGTTAAACTTAGGTAACGATATCTTATACTAACGTGTGTCTAAAGTTATATAATGATATCTTTCACTGATATCATGTGACGATATCTTGTACCAACGTGTGTCTAAAGTTATGTTACTATATGTGATAATAATGTGTGTCTAAACAATGTAACGATATCTTAAAACAACGTGTGTCTAACGTTATGTAAGGATAACTTATAACAAGGAGTTTCTAAAGCTATTTATCGATATATTAAACTAACCTGTGTCTAATCTTATGTAACGATATCTTAAAACATCGTCTGTCTAAAGATATGTAATGATATCTTATAGCAACGTATGGATAAATCTATGTAGCAATATCTTATACCAAGGTGTGTCTGAAGTTATGAAACGATATCTTATACTAACGTGTGTCTAAAGTTATATAAGGATATATTTTACGAACATGTATAAAGTTATGTAACGATATCTCATAATAAGAAGTGTCTAAAGTTATACAACGATATCTTATAACATCGTCTCTCTAAAGCTGTGACATATCTTTAGACACATCATAGTATAAAATATTGTTACATAACTTTTAACACATGCTGTTGTTAAACTTAGGTAACGATATCTTATACTAACGTGTGTCTAAAGTTATATAATGATATCTTTCACTGATATCATGTAACGATATCTTGTACCAACGTGTGTCTAAAGTTATTTTACTATATGTGATAATAATGTGTGTCTAAACAATGTAACGATATCTTAAAACAACGTGTGTCTAAAGTTATGTAAGGATAACTTATAACAAGGAGTTTCTAAAGCTATTTATCGATATCTTAAACTAACCTGTGTCTAATCTTATGTAACGATATCTTATAGCAACGTGTGTCTAAAATTATTTAACAATATCTTATACCAACGTGTGTCTAAAGTTATATAAGGATATATTTTACCAACATGTATAAAGTTATGTAACGATATCTCATAATAAGAAGTGTCTAAAGTTATACAACGATATCTTATAACATCGTCTCTCTAAAGCTGTGCAATATCTTATAACAGCATGTGTTAAAAGTTATGTAACAATATTTTGTACTAAGATGTGTCTAAAGATATGTAACGATATCGGATACTAATGTGTGTCTAAAGTTATGTAACGATATCTTATAACAACGTACGTCTAAAGTTATGTAACGATATCTTATACCAACGTGTGTCTAAAGCTATATAACGATATCTTACAGCAACGTGTGTCTAAAGCTATATAACGAAATCTTATAACATCGTCTCTCTAAAGCTATGTAACAATATTTTATACTGACACATATCTAAAGTTATGTAATGATGTCTTTCACTAACGTGTGTCTAAAGTTATGTAATGATATCTGTCACTGACGTGTGTTTAAAGTTATGTAACGATATCTTGAACCAACGTGTGTCTAAAGTTCTGTAACGATATATTGTACCAACTTGTGTCTAAAGTTACGTAACGATATCTTATACCAATCTGTGTCTAAAGCTATACAACGATATATTATAGCAATGTACGTCTAAAGCTATGTAACGAAACCGTATAACAACGTATGTCTCATGTAACGATATCTGATACTAATGTGTGTCTAAAGCTATGTAACGATATCTTATAACAACATACGTCTAAAGTTTTGTAACGATACTTTATAACAAGGAGTGTCTAATGTTATGTAACGATATATTATAACATCGTCTCTCTAAATCTATATGACGATATCTTATAACAACGTGTGTCGAAAGTTATGTAAGAATATCTTATAAAAATGAATGTATAATGCTATATAACGATATCTTATAGCAAGGAGTGTCTAATGTTATGTAACGATATCTTATACCAACGTGTCTAAAGTTATGTAACGATATCTTATACTAACGTGTGTCTAAAGTTATGCAACGATATATTATAATAAGTAGTGTCTAAACCTATATAACGATTTCTTATACTAATTTGAGTCTAAAGCTATGTTACGATATCTTATGACATCGTCTGTTTAAAGCTATGTAACGATATCTTATGACATCGTCTGTTTAAAGCTATGTAATGATATCTTATAACAACGTGTTATTAAAGTTATGTAACGATATCTTATATCAACGTGTTTCTAAAGTTATGTAAGGATAACTTATAACAAGGAGTTTCTAAAGCTATTTATCGATATATTAAACTAACCTGTGTCTAATCTTATGTAACGATATCTTATAGCAACGTGTGTCTAAAATTATATAACAATATCTTATACCAACGTATGTCTAAAGTTATATAAGGATATATTTTACCAACATGTATAAAGTTATATAACGATATCTCATAATAAGAAGTGTCTAAAGTTATACAACGATATCTTATAACATCGTCTCTCTAAAGCTGTGCAATATCTTATAACAGCATGTTTTAAAAGTTATGTAACAATGTTTTATACTAAGATGTGTCTAAAGATATGTAACGATATCGGATACTAATGTGTGTCTAAAGTCATGTAACGATATCTTATAACAACGTACGTCTAAAGTTATGTAACGATATCTTATACCAACGTTTATCTAAAGCTATATAACGATATCTTACAGCAACGTGTGTCTAAAGCTATATAAGAAAATCTTATAACATTATCTCTCTAAAGCTATGTAACAATATTTTATACTGACACATATCTAAAGTTTTGTAATGATATCTTTCACTGACGTGTGTCTAAAGTTATGTAACGATATATTGAACCAACGTGTGTCTAAAGTTCTGTAACGATATATTGTACCAACTTGTGTCTAAAGTTACGTAACGATATCTTATACCAATCTGTGTCTAAAGCTATATAACGATATTTTATAGCAATGTACGTCTAAAGCTATGTAACGATACCGTATAACAACGTATGTCTAAAGTTTTGTAACGATATTTTAAAACAAGGAGTGTCTAATGTTATGTAACGATATCTTATACCAACGTGTCTAAAGTTATGTAACGATATCTTATACTAACGTGTGTCTAAAGTTATGCAACGATATATTATAATAAGTAGTGTCTAAAGCTATATAACGATTTCTTATACTAATTTGAGTCTAAAGCTACGTAACGATATCTTATGACATCGTCTGTTTAAAGCTATGTAACGATATCTTATGACATCGTCTGTTTAAAGCTATGTAATGATATCTTATAACAACGTGTTATTAAAGTTATGTAACGATATCTTATATCAACGTGTTTCTAAAGTTATATAAGGATAACTTATAACAAGGAGTTTCTAAAGCTATTTATCGATATCTTCAACTAACGTGTGTCTAACCTTATGTAACGATATCTTATACCAACGTGTGTCTAAAGTTATATAAGGATATATTTTACGAACATGTATAAAGTTATGTAACGATATCTCATAATAAGAAGTGTCTAAAGTTATGCAACGATATCTTATAACATCGTCTCTCAAAATTTGTGTAACATCTTATAACAGCATGTGTGAAAAGTTATGTGACAATATTTTATACTAACATGTGTCTAAAGTTAGGTAACGATATCATATATCATCGTGTGTCTAAAGCAATGTAAGAATCTTTTATCACAACGTATGTCTAAAGATATGTCTCGATATCTTATAACAACGTGTGTCTAAGGTTATGTAACAATATCTTGTACCAACGTGGGTCTAAAGTAATGTAACGATATATTGTACCAACTTGTGTCTAAAGTTACGTAACGATATCTTAGACGTACATTGCTACAATATATCGTTATATAGCTTTAGACACAGATTCGTATGTATCGATAAGCTATGTATCTATACCTTATAACAAAGTATGTCTTATGTAACTACATCCGATACCAATGTGTGTCTAAAGCTAAGTAACGATATTTTATAACAACGTACGTCTAAAGGTTTGTAACGATATTTTATAACAATGAGTGTCTAATGCTGTGTAACGATATCTTATACCAACGTGTTGTTAAACTTAGGTAACGATATCTTGTACCAACGTGTGTCCAAAGTTATGTTACTATATGTGATAATAATGTGTGTCTAAACAATGTAACGATATCTTAAAACAACGTATGTCTAAAGTTATATAAGTATAATTTATAACAAGGAGTTTCTAAAGCTAATTATCGATATCTTAAACTAACCTGTGTCTAAATTCATGAAACGATATCTTAAAACATCGTCTGTCTAAAGATATGTAACGATATCTTATAGCAACGTATGGATAAATCTATGTAGCAATATCTTATACCAAGGTGTGTCTGAAGTTATGAAACGATATCTTATACTAACGTGTGGCTAAAGCTATGTAACGACATCTTACACCAACGAGTGTCTAAATTTATGAAACGATATCTTATAACATCGTCTGTATAAAGTTATGTTACTATATCTTTTAACAACGTGTCTGAAGTTAGGTAACGATATCTGATACTAATGTGTGTCTGAAGTTATGTAACGATATCTTATAACAACGTACGTCTAAAGTTATGTAACGATATCTTATACCAACGTGTGTCTAAAGCTATATAACGATATCTTACAGCAACGTGTGTCTAAAGCTATATAAAGAAATTTTATAACATCGTCTCTCTAAAGCTATGTAACAATATTTTATACTGACACATATCTAAAGTTATGTAATGATATCTTTCACTGACGTGTGTCTAAAGTTATGTAATGATATCTTTCACTGACGTGTGTTTAAAGTTATGTAACGATATCTTGAACCAACGTGTGTCTAAAGTTCTGTAACGATATATTGTACCAACTTGTGTCTAAAGTTACGTAACGAAATCTTATACCAATCTGTGTCTAAAGCTATACAACGATATATTATAGCAATGTACGTCTAAAGCTATGTAACGACACCGTATAACAACGTATGTCTCATGTAACGATATCTGATACTAATGTGTGTCTAAAGCTATGTAACGATATCTTATAACAACATACATGAAAAGTTTTGTAACGATACTTTATAACAAGGAGTGTCTAATGTTATGTAACGATATATTATAACATCGTCTCTCTAAATCTATATGACGATATCTTATAACAACGTGTGTCGAAAGTTATGTAACAATATCTTATAAAAATGAATGTATAATGCTATATAACGATATCTTATAGCAAGGAGTGTCTAATGTTATGTAACGATATCTTATATTAACGTGTCTAAAGTTATGTAACGATATCTTATACTAACGTGTCTAAAGTTATGTAACGATATCTTATACTAACGTGTGTCTAAAGTTATGCTACGATATATTATAATAAGTAGTGTCTAAAGCTATATAACGATTTCTTATACTAATTTGAGTCTAAAGCTATGTTACGATATCTTATGACATCGTCTGTTTAAAGCTATGTAACGATATCTTATTACATCGTCTGTTTAAAGCTATGTAATGATATCTTATAACAACGTGTTATTAAAGTTATGTAACGATATCTTATATCAACGTGTTTCTAAAGTTATGTAACAATATCTTATACCAACGTGTGTCTAAAATTATTTAACAATATCTTATACCAACGTGTGTCTAAAATTATTTAACAATATCTTATACCAACGTGTGTCTAAAGTTATATAAGGATATATTTTACCAACATGTATAAAGTTATGTAACGATATCTCATAATAAGAAGTGTCTAAAGTTATACAACGATATCTTATAACATCGTCTCTCTAAAGCTACGCAATATCTTATAACAGCATGTGTTAAAAGTTATGTAACAATATTTTATACTAAGATGTGTCTAAAGATATGTAACGATATCGGATACTAATGTGTGTCTAAAGTTATGTAACGATATCTTATACCAACGTGTGTCTAAAATTATTTAACAATATCTTATACCAACGTGTGTCTAAAGTTATATAAGGATATATTTTACCAACATGTATAAAGTTATGTAACGATATCTCATAATAAGAAGTGTCTAAAGTTATACAACGATATCTTATAACATCGTCTCTCTAAAGCTATGCAATATCTTATAACAGCATGTGTTAAAAGTTATGTAACAATATTTTATACTAAGATGTGTCTAAAGATATGTAACGATATCGGATACTAATGTGTGTCTAAAGTTATGTAACGATATCTTATACCAACGTGTGTCTAAAGCTATATAACGATATCTTACAGCAACGTGTGTCTAAAGCTATATAAGGAAATCTTATAACATCGTCTCTCTAAAGCTATGTAACAATATTTTATACTGACACATATCTATAGTTATGTAATGATGTCTTTCACTAACGTGTGTCTAAAGTTATGTAACAATATCTTGTACCAACGTGGGTCTAAAGTTCTTTAACGATATATTGTACCAACTTGTGTCTAAAGTTACGTAACGATATCTTAGACGTATATTGCTATAATATATCGTTATATAGCTTTAGACACAGATTCGTATGTATCGATACCTTATAACAACGTATGTCTCATGTAACTACATCTGATACTAATGTGTGTCTAAAGCTAAGTAACGATATCTTATAACAACGTGTTTCTAAAGTTATGTAAGGATAACTTATAACAAGGAGTTTCTAAAGCTATTTATCGATATCTTAAACTAACCTGTGTCTAACCTTATGTAACTATATATTATACCAACGTGTGTCTAAAGTTATATAAGGATATATTTTACCAACATGTATAAAGTTATGTAACGATATATTATAATAAGTAGTGTCTAAAGCTATATAACGATTTCTTATACTAATTTGAGTCTAAAGCTACGTAACGATATCTTATGACATCGTCTGTTTAAAGCTATGTAACGATATCTTATGACATCGTCTGTTTAAAGCTATGTAACGATACCGTATAACAACGTATGTCTCATGTAACGATATCTGATACTAATGTGTGTCTAAAGCTATGTAACGATATCTTATAACACCGTACGTTTAAAGTTTTGTAACGATACTTCAAAACAAGGAGTGTCTAATGTTATGTAACGATATATTATAACATCGTTTCTCTAAATCTATATTACGATATCTTATAACAACGTGTGTCTAAAGTTATGTAACGATATATTATAATAACGTACGTTTAAAGTTATGTAACGATATTTTAAAACAAGGAGTGTCAAATGTTATGTAACGATATCTTATACCAACGTGTCTAAAGTTATGTAACGATATCTCATAATAAGAAGTGTCTAAAGTTATACCACGATATCTTATAACATCGTCTTTCTAAAGCTGTGTAACATCTTATAACAGCATGTGTGAAAACTTATGTGACAATATTTTATACTAACATGTGTCTAAAGTTATGTAAGAATCTCTTATCACTACGTATGTCTAAAGATATTTCTCGATATCTTATAACAACGTGTGTCTAAAGTTATGTTACAATATCTTGTACCAACGCGGGTCTAAAGTTATGTAACGATATATTATACCAACGTGTATAAAGTTATATAACGATATATTATACCAACGTGTTGTTAAAGCTAGAAAACGATATCTTATACTAACGTGTGTCTAAAGTCATGTAACGATATCTTGTACCAACGTGTGTCTAAATTTTTTTAACGATATATTGGACCAACTTGTGTCTAAAGTTACGTAACGATATCTTAGACGTACATTGCTATAATATATCGTTATATAGCTTTAGACGTGGATTCGTATGTATCGATAAGCTATGTATCGATACCTTATAACAAAGTATGTCTTATGTAACTACATCTGATACTAATGTGTGTCTAAAGCTAAGTAACGATATCTTATACCAACGTGTCTAAAGTTATGCAACGATATATTATAATAAGTAGTGTCTAAAGTTATACAATGATATCTTATAACATCGTCTCTCTAAAGTTATACAATGATATCTTATAACATCGTCTCTCTAAAGCTGTGTAACATCTTATAACAGCATGTGTGAAAAGTTATGTGACAATATTTTATACTAACATGTGTCTAAAGCTATGTAACGATATCATATATCATCGTGTGTCTAAAGCAATGTAAGAATCTTTTATCACAACGTATGTCTAAAGATATGTCTCGATATCTTATAACAAAGTGTGTCTAAGGTTATGTAACAATATCTTGTACCAACGTGGGTCTAAAGTTATGTAACGATATATTGTACCAACTTGTGTCTAAAGTTACGTAACGATATCTTAGACGTACATTGCTATAATATATCGTTATATAGCTTTAGACACAGATTCGTATGTATCGATAAGCTATGTATCGATACCTTATAACAAAGTATGTCTTATGTAACTACATCTGATACTAATGTGTGTCTAAAGCTAATTAACGATATTTTATAACAACGTACGTCTAAAGGTTTGTAACGATATTTTATAACAATGAGTGTCTAATGTTGTGTAACGATATCTTATACCAACGTGTTGTTAAACTTAGGTAACGATATCTTATACTAACGTGTGTCTAAAGTTATATAATGATATCTTTCACTGATATCATGTAACGATATCTTGTACCAACGTGTGTCTAAAGTTATGTTACTATATGTGATAATAATGTGTGTCTAAACAATGTAACGATATCTTAAAACAACGTGTGTCTAACGTTATGTAAGGATAACTTATAACAAGGAGTTTCTAAAGCTATTTATCGATATATTAAACTAACCTGTGTCTAATTTTATGTAACGATATCTTAAAACATCGTCTGTCTAAAGATATGTAACGATATCTTATAGCAAAGTATGGATAAATCTATGTAGCAATATCTTATACCAAGGTGTGTCTGAAGTTATGAAACGATATCTTATACTAACGTGTGTCTAAAGTTATATAAGGATATATTTTACGAACATGTATAAAGTTATGTAACGATATCTCATAATAAGAAGTGTCTAAAGTTATACAACGATATCTTATAACATCGTCTCTCTAAAGCTGTGACATATCTTTAGACACATCATAGTATAAAATATTGTTACATAACTTTTAACACATGCTGTTGTTAAACTTAGGTAACGATATCTTATACTAACGTGTGTCTAAATTTATATAATGATATCTTTCACTGATATCATGTAACGATATCTTGTACCAACGTGTGTCTAAAGTTATTTTACTATATGTGATAATAATGTGTGTCTAAACAATGTAACGATATCTTAAAACAACGTGTGTCTAAAGTTATGTAAGGATAACTTATAACAAGGAGTTTCTAAAGCTATTTATCGATATATTAAACTAACCTGTGTCTAATCTTATAGCAACGTGTGTCTAAAATTATTTAACAATATCTTATACCAACGTGTGTCTAAAGTTATATAAGGATATATTTTACGAACATGTATAAAGTTATGTAACGATATCTCATAATAAGAAGTGTCTAAAGTTATACAACGATATCTTATAACATCGTCTCTCTAAAGCTGTGACATATCTTTAGACACATCTTAGTATAAAATATTGTTACATAACTTTATAACAAGGAGTGTCTAATGTTATGTAACGATATATTATAACATCGTCTCTCTAAATCTATATGACGATATCTTATAACAACGTGTGTCGAAAATTATGTAACAATATCTTATAAAATGAATGTATAATGCTATATAACGATATCTTATAGCAATGAGTGTCTAATGTTATGTAACGATATCTTATACCAACGTGTCTAAAGTTATGTAACGATATCTTATACTAACGTGTGTCTAAAGTTATGCAACGATATATTATAATAAGTAGTGTCAAAAGCTTTATAACGATTTCTTATACTAATTTGAGTCTAAAGCTATGTTACGATATCTTATGACATCGTCTGTTTAAAGCTATGTAACGATATCTTATGACATCGTCTGTTTAAAGCTATGTAATGATATCTTATAACAACGTGTTATTAAAGTTATATAACGATATCTTATATCAACGTGTTTCTAAAGTTATGTAAGGATAACTTATAACAAGGAGTTTCTAAAGCTATTTATCGATATCTTAAACTAACCTGTGTCTAATCTTATGTAACGATATCTTATAGCAACGTGTGTCTAAAATTATTTAACAATATCTTATACCAACGTGTGTCTAAAGTTATATAAGGATATATTTTACCAACATGTATAAAGTTATGTAACGATATCTCATAATAAGAAGTGTCTAAAGTTATACAACGATATCTTATAACATCGTCTCTCTAAAGCTATGCAATATCTTATAACAGCATGTGTTAAAAGTTATGTAACAATATTTTATACTAAGATGTGTCTAAAGATATGTAACGATATCGGATACTAATGTGTGTCTAAAGTTATGTAACGATATCTTATACCAACGTACGTCTAAAGTTATGTAACGATATCTTATACCAACGTGTGTCTAAAGCTATATAACGATATCTTACAGCAACGTGTGTCTAAAGCTATATAAGGAAATCTTATAACATCGTCTCTCTAAAGCTATGTAACAATATTTTATACTGACACATATCTATAGTTATGTAATGATGTCTTTCACTAACGTGTGTCTAAAGTTATGTAATGATATCTGTCACTGACGTGTGTTTAAAGTTATGTAACGATATCTTGAACCAACGTGTGTCTAAAGTTCTGTAACGATATATTGTACCAACTTGTGTCTAAAGTTACGTAACGATATCTTATACCAATCTGTGTCTAAAGCTATACAACGATATATTATAGCAATGTACGTCTAAAGCTATGTAACGAAACCGTATAACAACGTATGTCTCATGTAACGATATCTGATACTAATGTGTGTCTAAAGCTATGTAACGATATCTTATAACAACATACGTCTAAAGTTTTGTAACGATACTTTATAACAAGGAGTGTCTAATGTTATGTAACGATATATTATAACATCGTCTCTCTAAATCTATATGACGATATCTTATAACAACGTGTGTCGAAAGTTATGTAAGAATATCTTATAAAAATGAATGTATAATGCTATATAACGATATCTTATAGCAAGGAGTGTCTAATGTTATGTAACGATATCTTATACCAACGTGTCTAAAGTTATGTAACGATATCTTATACTAACGTGTGTCTAAAGTTATGCAACGATATATTATAATAAGTCGTGTCTAAAGCTATATAACGATTTCTTATACTAATTTGAGTCTAAAGCTAAGATACGATATCTTATGACATCGTCTGTTTAAAGCTATGTAACGATATCTTATGACATCGTCTGTTTAAAGCTATGTAATGATATCTTATAACAACGTGTTATTAAAGTTATGTAACGATATCTTATATCAACGTGTTTCTAAAGTTATGTAAGGATAACTTATAACAAGGACTTTCTAAAGCTATTTATCGATATCTTAAACTAACCTGTGTCTAATCTTATGTAACGATATCTTACGTGTGTCTAAAATTATTTAACAATATCTTATACCAACGTGTGTCTAAAGTTATATAAGGATATATTTTACGAACATGTATAAAGTTATGTAACGATATCTCATAATAAGAAGTGTCTAAAGTTATACAATGATATCTTATAACATCGTCTCTCTAAAGCTGTGTAACATCTTATAACAGCATGTGTGAAAAGTTATGTGAAAATATTTTATACTAACATGTGTCTAAAGCTATGTAACGATATCATATATCATCGTGTGTCTAAAGCAATGTTAGAATCTTTTATCACAACGTATGTCTAAAGATATGTCTCGATATCTTATAACAACGTGTGTCTAAGGTTATGTAACAATATCTTGTACCAACGTGGGTCTAAAGTTATGTAACGATATATTGTACCAACTTGTGTCTAAAGTTACGTAACGATATCTTAGACGTACATTGCTATAATATATCGTTATATAGCTTTAGACACAGATTCGTATGTATCGATAAGCTATGTATCGATACCTTATAACAAAGTATGTCTTATGTAACTACATCTGATACTAATGTGTGTCTAAAGCTAAGTAACGATATTTTATAACAACGTACGTCTAAAGGTTTGTAACGATATTTTATAACAATGAGTGTCTAATGTTGTGTAACGATATCTTATACCAACGTGTTGTTAAACTTAGGTAACGATATCTTATACTAACGTGTGTCTAAAGTTATATAATGATATCTTTCACTGATATCATGTAACGATATCTTGTACCAACGTGTGTCTAAAGTTATGTTACTATATGTGATAATAATGTGTGTCTAAACAATGTAACGATATCTTAAAACAACGTGTGTCTAACGTTATGTAAGGATAACTTATAACAAGGAGTTTCTAAAGCTATTTATCGATATATTAAACTAACCTGTGTCTAATCTTATGTAACGATATCTTAAAACATCGTCTGTCTAAAGATATGTAATGATATCTTATAGCAACGTATGGATAAATCTATGTAGCAATATCTTATACCAAGGTGTGTCTGAAGTTATGAAACGATATCTTATACTAACGTGTGTCTAAAGTTATATAAGGATATATTTTACGAACATGTATAAAGTTATGTAACGATATCTCATAATAAGAAGTGTCTAAAGTTATACAACGATATCTTATAACATCGTCTCTCTAAAGCTGTGACATATCTTTAGACACATCATAGTATAAAATATTGTTACATAACTTTTAACACATGCTGTTGTTAAACTTAGGTAACGATATCTTATACTAACGTGTGTCTAAAGTTATATAATGATATCTTTCACTGATATCATGTAACGATATCTTGTACCAACGTGTGTCTAAAGTTATTTTACTATATGTGATAATAATGTGTGTCTAAACAATGTAACGATATCTTAAAACAACGTGTGTCTAAAGTTATGTAAGGATAACTTATAACAAGGAGTTTCTAAAGCTATTTATCGATATCTTAAACTAACCTGTGTCTAATCTTATGTAACGATATCTTATAGCAACGTGTGTCTAAAATTATTTAACAATATCTTATACCAACGTGTGTCTAAAGTTATATAAGGATATATTTTACCAACATGTATAAAGTTATGTAACGATATCTCATAATAAGAAGTGTCTAAAGTTATACAACGATATCTTATAACATCGTCTCTCTAAAGCTGTGCAATATCTTATAACAGCATGTGTTAAAAGTTATGTAACAATATTTTGTACTAAGATGTGTCTAAAGATATGTAACGATATCGGATACTAATGTGTGTCTAAAGTTATGTAACGATATCTTATAACAACGTACGTCTAAAGTTATGTAACGATATCTTATACCAACGTGTGTCTAAAGCTATATAACGATATCTTACAGCAACGTGTGTCTAAAGCTATATAACGAAATCTTATAACATCGTCTCTCTAAAGCTATGTAACAATATTTTATACTGACACATATCTAAAGTTATGTAATGATGTCTTTCACTAACGTGTGTCTAAAGTTATGTAATGATATCTGTCACTGACGTGTGTTTAAAGTTATGTAACGATATCTTGAACCAACGTGTGTCTAAAGTTCTGTAACGATATATTGTACCAACTTGTGTCTAAAGTTACGTAACGATATCTTATACCAATCTGTGTCTAAAGCTATACAACGATATATTATAGCAATGTACGTCTAAAGCTATGTAACGAAACCGTATAACAACGTATGTCTCATGTAACGATATCTGATACTAATGTGTGTCTAAAGCTATGTAACGATATCTTATAACAACATACGTCTAAAGTTTTGTAACGATACTTTATAACAAGGAGTGTCTAATGTTATGTAACGATATATTATAACATCGTCTCTCTAAATCTATATGACGATATCTTATAACAACGTGTGTCGAAAGTTATGTAAGAATATCTTATAAAAATGAATGTATAATGCTATATAACGATATCTTATAGCAAGGAGTGTCTAATGTTATGTAACGATATCTTATACCAACGTGTCTAAAGTTATGTAACGATATCTTATACCAACGTGTGTCTAAAGTTATGCAACGATATATTATAATAAGTAGTGTCTAAACCTATATAACGATTTCTTATACTAATTTGAGTCTAAAGCTATGTTACGATATCTTATGACATCGTCTGTTTAAAGCTATGTAACGATATCTTATGACATCGTCTGTTTAATGCTATGTAATGATATTTTATAACAACGTGTTATTAAAGTTATGTAACGATATCTTATATCAACGTGTTTCTAAAGTTATGTAAGGATAACTTATAACAAGGAGTTTCTAAAGCTATTTATCGATATATTAAACTAACCTGTGTCTAATCTTATGTAACGATATCTTATAGCAACGTGTGTCTAAAATTATATAACAATATCTTATACCAACGTATGTCTAAAGTTATATAAGGATATATTTTACCAACATGTATAAAGTTATAGAACGATATCTCATAATAAGAAGTGTCTAAAGTTATACAACGATATCTTATAACATCGTCTCTCTAAAGCTGTGCAATATCTTATAACAGCATGTTTTAAAAGTTATGTAACAATATTTTATACTAAGATGTGTCTAAAGATATGTAACGATATCGGATACTAATGTGTGTCTAAAGTTATGTAACGATATCTTATAACAACGTACGTCTAAAGTTATGTAACGATATCTTATACCAACGTTTATCTAAAGCTATATAACGATATCTTACAGCAACGTGTGTCTAAAGCTATATAAGAAAATCTTATAACATTATCTCTCTAAAGCTATGTAACAATATTTTATACTGACACATATCTAAAGTTATGTAATGATATCTTTCACTGACGTGTGTCTAAAGTTATGTAACGATATATTGAACCAACGTGTGTCTAAAGTTCTGTAACGATATATTGTACCAACTTGTGTCTAAAGTTACGTAACGATATCTTATACCAATCTGTGTCTAAAGCTATATAACGATATTTTATAGCAATGTACGTCTAAAGCTATGTAACGATACCGTATAACAACGTATGTCTAAAGTTTTGTAACGATATTTTAAAACAAGGAGTGTCTAATGTTATGTAACGATATCTTATACCAACGTGTCTAAAGTTATGTAACGATATCTTATACTAACGTGTGTCTAAAGTTATGCAACGATATATTATAATAAGTAGTGTCTAAAGCTATATAACGATTTCTTATACTAATTTGAGTCTAAAGCTACGTAACGATATCTTATGACATCGTCTGTTTAAAGCTATGTAACGATATCTTATGACATCGTCTGTTTAAAGCTATGTAATGATATCTTATAACAACGTGTTATTAAAGTTATGTAACGATATCTTATATCAACGTGTTTCTAAAGTTATATAAGGATAACTTATAACAAGGAGTTTCTAAAGCTATTTATCGATATCTTCAACTAACGTGTGTCTAACCTTATGTAACGATATCTTATACCAACGTGTGTCTAAAGTTATATAAGGATATATTTTACGAACATGTATAAAGTTATGTAACGATATCTCATAATAAGAAGTGTCTAAAGTTATGCAACGATATCTTATAACATCGTCTCTCAAAATTTGTGTAACATCTTATAACAGCATGTGTGAAAAGTTATGTGACAATATTTTATACTAACATGTGTCTAAAGTTAGGTAACGATATCATATATCATCGTGTGTCTAAAGCAATGTAAGAATCTTTTATCACAACGTATGTCTAAAGATATGTCTCGATATCTTATAACAACGTGTGTCTAAGGTTATGTAACAATATCTTGTACCAACGTGGGTCTAAAGTTATGTAACGATATATTGTACCAACTTGTGTCTAAAGTTACGTAACGATATCTTAGACGTACATTGCTACAATATATCGTTATATAGCTTTAGACACAGATTCGTATGTATCGATAAGCTATGTATCTATACCTTATAACAAAGTATGTCTTATGTAACTACATCCGATACCAATGTGTGTCTAAAGCTAAGTAACGATATTTTATAACAACGTACGTCTAAAGGTTTGTAACGATATTTTATAACAATGAGTGTCTAATGCTGTGTAACGATATCTTATACCAACGTGTTGTTAAACTTAGGTAACGATATCTTGTACCAACGTGTGTCCAAAGTTATGTTACTATATGTGATAATAATGTGTGTCTAAACAATGTAACGATATCTTAAAACAACGTATGTCTAAAGTTATATAAGTATAATTTATAACAAGGAGTTTCTAAAGCTAATTATCGATATCTTAAACTAACCTGTGTCTAAATTCATGAAACGATATCTTAAAACATCGTCTGTCTAAAGATATGTAACGATATCTTATAGCAACGTATGGATAAATCTATGTAGCAATATCTTATACCAAGGTGTGTCTGAAGTTATGAAACGATATCTTATACTAACGTGTGGCTAAAGCTATGTAACGACATCTTACACCAACGAGTGTCTAAATTTATGAAACGATATCTTATAACATCGTCTGTATAAAGTTATGTTACTATATCTTTTAACAACGTGTCTGAAGTTAGGTAACGATATCTGATACTAATGTGTGTCTGAAGTTATGTAACGATATCTTATAACAACGTACGTCTAAAGTTATGTAACGATATCTTATACCAACGTGTGTCTAAAGCTATATAACGATATCTTACAGCAACGTGTGTCTAAAGCTATATAAAGAAATTTTATAACATCGTCTCTCTAAAGCTATGTAACAATATTTTATACTGACACATATCTAAAGTTATGTAATGATATCTTTCACTGACGTGTGTCTAAAGTTATGTAATGATATCTTTCACTGACGTGTGTTTAAAGTTATGTAACGATATCTTGAACCAACGTGTGTCTAAAGTTCTGTAACGATATATTGTACCAACTTGTGTCTAAAGTTACGTAACGAAATCTTATACCAATCTGTGTCTAAAGCTATACAACGATATATTATAGCAATGTACGTCTAAAGCTATGTAACGACACCGTATAACAACGTATGTCTCATGTAACGATATCTGATACTAATGTGTGTCTAAAGCTATGTAACGATATCTTATAACAACATACATGAAAAGTTTTGTAACGATACTTTATAACAAGGAGTGTCTAATGTTATGTAACGATATATTATAACATCGTCTCTCTAAATCTATATGACGATATCTTATAACAACGTGTGTCGAAAGTTATGTAACAATATCTTATAAAAATGAATGTATAATGCTATATAACGATATCTTATAGCAAGGAGTGTCTAATGTTATGTAACGATATCTTATATTAACGTGTCTAAAGTTATGTAACGATATCTTATACTAACGTGTCTAAAGTTATGTAACGATATCTTATACTAACGTGTGTCTAAAGTTATGCAACGATATATTATAATAAGTAGTGTCTAAAGCTATATAACGATTTCTTATACTAATTTGAGTCTAAAGCTATGTTACGATATCTTATGACATCGTCTGTTTAAAGCTATGTAACGATATCTTATTACATCGTCTGTTTAAAGCTATGTAATGATATCTTATAACAACGTGTTATTAAAGTTATGTAACGATATCTTATATCAACGTGTTTCTAAAGTTATGTAACAATATCTTATACCAACGTGTGTCTAAAATTATTTAACAATATCTTATACCAACGTGTGTCTAAAATTATTTAACAATATCTTATACCAACGTGTGTCTAAAGTTATATAAGGATATATTTTACCAACATGTATAAAGTTATGTAACGATATCTCATAATAAGAAGTGTCTAAAGTTATACAACGATATCTTATAACATCGTCTCTCTAAAGCTATGCAATATCTTATAACAGCATGTGTTAAAAGTTATGTAACAATATTTTATACTAAGATGTGTCTAAAGATATGTAACGATATCGGATACTAATGATGTGTCTAAAGTTATGTAACGATATCTTATACCAACGTGTGTCTAAAATTATTTAACAATATCTTATACCAACGTGTGTCTAAAGTTATATAAGGATATATTTTACCAACATGTATAAAGTTATGTAACGATATCTCATAATAAGAAGTGTCTAAAGTTATACAACGATATCTTATAACATCGTCTCTCTAAAGCTATGCAATATCTTATAACAGCATGTGTTGAAAGTTATGTAACAATATTTTATACTAAGATGTGTCTAAAGATATGTAACGATATCGGATACTAATGTGTGTCTAAAGTTATGTAACGATATCTTATACCAACGTGTGTCTAAAGCTATATAACGATATCTTACAGCAACGTGTGTCTAAAGCTATATAAGGAAATCTTATAACATCGTCTCTCTAAAGCTATGTAACAATATTTTATACTGACACATATCTATAGTTATGTAATGATGTCTTTCACTAACGTGTGTCTAAAGTTATGTAACAATATCTTGTACCAACGTGGGTCTAAAGTTCTTTAACGATATATTGTACCAACTTGTGTCTAAAGTTACGTAACGATATCTTAGACGTATATTGCTATAATATATCGTTATATAGCTTTAGACACAGATTCGTATGTATCGATACCTTATAACAACGTATGTCTCATGTAACTACATCTGATACTAATGTGTGTCTAAAGCTAAGTAACGATATCTTATAACAACGTGTTTCTAAAGTTATGTAAGGATAACTTATAACAAGGAGTTTCTAAAGCTATTTATCGATATCTTAAACTAACCTGTGTCTAACCTTATGTAACTATATATTATACCAACGTGTGTCTAAAGTTATATAAGGATATATTTTACCAACATGTATAAAGTTATGTAACGATATATTATAATAAGTAGTGTCTAAAGCTATATAACGATTTCTTATACTAATTTGAGTCTCTAAAGCTACGTAACGATATCTTATGACATCGTCTGTTTAAAGCTATGTAACGATATCTTATGACATCGTCTGTTTAAAGCTATGTAACGATACCGTATAACAACGTATGTCTCATGTAACGATATCTGATGCTAATGTGTGTCTAAAGCTATGTAACGATATCTTATAACAACGTACGTCTAAAGTTTTGTAACGATACTTCAAAACAAGGAGTGTTTAATGTTATGTAACGATATATTATAACATCGTTTCTCTAAATCTATATTACGATATCTTATAACAACGTGTGTCTAAAGTTATGTAACGATATATTATAATAACGTACGTTTAAAGTTATGTAACGATATTTTAAAACAAGGAGTGTCAAATGTTATGTAACGATATCTTATACCAACGTGTCTAAAGTTATGTAACGATATCTCATAATAAGAAGTGTCTAAAGTTATACCACGATATCTTATAACATCGTCTTTCTAAAGCTGTGTAACATCTTATAACAGCATGTGTGAAAACTTATGTGACAATATTTTATACTAACATGTGTCTAAAGTTATGTAAGAATCTCTTATCACTACGTATGTCTAAAGATATTTCTCGATATCTTATAACAACGTGTGTCTAAAGTTATGTTACAATATCTTGTACCAACGTGGGTCTAAAATTATTTAACAATATCTTATACCAACGTGTGTCTAAAGTTATATAACGATATATTATACCAACGTGTTGTTAAAGCTAGAAAACGATATCTTATACTAACGTGTGTCTAAAGTCATGTAACGATATCTTGTACCAACGTGTGTCTAAATTTTTTTAACGATATATTGGACCAACTTGTGTCTAAAGTTACGTAACGATATCTTAGACGTACATTGCTATAATATATCGTTATATAGCTTTAGACGTGGATTCGTATGTATCGATAAGCTATGTATCGATACCTTATAACAAAGTATGTCTTATGTAACTACATCTGATACTAATGTGTGTCTAAAGCTAAGTAACGATATCTTATACCAACGTGTCTAAAGTTATGCAACGATATATTATAATAAGTAGTGTCTAAAGCTATATAACGATTTCTTATACAAATTTAAATTTAAAGCTATGTTACGATATCTTATGACATCGTCTGTTTAAAGCTATGTAACGATATCTTATGACATCGTCTGTTTAAAGCTATGTAATAATATCTTATAACAACGTGTTATTAAAGTTATGTAACGATATCTTATATCAACGTGTTTCTAAAGTTATGTAAGGATAAATTATAACAATGAGTTTCTAAACCTATTTATCGATATCTTAAACTAACCTGTGTCTAACCTTATGTAACGATATCTTATACCAACGTGTGTCTAAAATTATTTAACAATATCTTATACCAACGTGTGTCTAAAGTTATATAAGGATATATTTTACCAACATGTATAAAGTTATGTAACGATATCTCATAATAAGAAGTGTCTAAAGTTATACAACGATATCTTATAACATCGTCTCTCTAAAGCTGTGTAATATCTTATAACAGCATGTGTTAAAAGTTATGTAACAATATTTTATACTAATAAGTGTCTAAAGTTATGTAACAATATCATATATCATCGTGTGTCTAAAGCAATGTAAGAATCTCTTATCACAACGTATGTCTAAAGATATGTCTCGATATCTTATAACAACGTGTGTCTAAAGTTATGTAACAATATCTTGTACCAACGTGGGTCTAAAGTTCTTTAACGATATATTATACCAACGTGTTGTTAAAGTTATGTAACGATATCATATATCATTGTGTGTCAAAAGCAATGTAAGAATCTCTTATCACAACGTGTGTCTTAAGTTATGTAATGATATCTTTCACTGACGTGTGTCTAAAGTCATGTAACGATATCTTGTACCAAAGTGTGTCTAAAGTTCTGTAACGATATATTGTACCAACTTGTGTCTAAAGTTACGTAACGATATCTTATACGAATCTGTCTCTAAAGCTATATAACGATATATTATAGCAATGTACGTCTAAAGCTATGTAACGACACCGTATAACAACGTATGTCTCATGTAACGATATCTGATACTAATGTTTGTCTAAAGCTATGTAACGATATTTTATAACAACGTACGTCTAAAGTTTTGGAACGATACTTCATAACACGGAGTGTCTAATGTTATGTAACGATATCTTATACCAACGTGTCTAAAGTTATGTAACAATATCTTATACCAACGTGTGTCTAAAGCTATGTAACGATATCTTTATAACACCGTCTCTCTAAAGCTATGTAACGATATCTTATAACAGCATGTGTTAAAGTTATGTAACAATATTTTATACTGACACATGTCTAAAGTTATGTAATGATATCTTATAACATCGGCTGTTTCAAGTTATGTAACGATATCTTATAACAACGTGTCTCTAAAGTTATGCAACAATAATTTATACTAACGTGTGTCTAAAGTCATATAACGATATCTCAATAAAATGTGCGTCTAAAGCTATGTAAGAATATCTTATAACAACGTATGTCTAATGCTGTGTAACGATATCTTATACCAACGTGTGTCTAAACTTATGTAACGATATATTATAACAACATGTATAAAGTTATGTTGTAACGATATCTCATAATGAGAAGTGTCTAAAGCTATATAACGAAATCTTATAACATCATCTTTCTAAAACTATGTAACGATATCTTATAACAGGATGTGTTAAAAGTTATGTGATAATATTTTATACTAACATGTGTCTAAAGTTATGTAACGATATCTTATAACATCGTTTGTGTAAAGCTATGTAACAATCTCTTATCACATGGTATGTCTAAAGATATCTATCGATATCTTATACCAACGTGTCTGAAGTTATGCAACGATATCTCATACAAACGTGTATCAAATGTTATGTAACGATATCTTATACAAACGTCTCTAAAGTTATGTAACGATATCTTATACGTGTGTCTAAAGTTATGTTACGATATATTATAATAAGTAGTGTCTAAAGCTATGTAACGATATTTTATATCATCGTGTGTCTAAAGCTATATAACGAAATCTTAGAACACCGTCTCTCTAAAGCTATGTAACGATATCTTATAACAGCATGTGTTAAAAGTTATGTAACAATATTTTATACTGACACATGTCGAAAGTTATGTAATGATATCTTATGACATCGTCGGTTTAAAGCTATGTAATGATATCTTATAAGAACGTGTTATTAAAGTTAAGTAACGATATCTTATATCAACGTGTGTGTAAAGTTATGTAACGATATATTATAATAAGTATTGTGTAAAGCTATGTAACGATATCTTATACCAACGTGTGTCTAAAGTTATGTAACGATATACTATACCAACATGTATAGTTATGTAACGAAATATTATACCAACGTGTGTCTAAAGCTATGTAACGATATCTTATAACATCGTCTGTGTAAAGCTGTGTAATGATATCTTATAACAACGTGTGATTAAAGTTATGTAACGATATTTTATACCAACGTGTATCTAAAGCTATGTAACGATATCTTATAACATCGTCTGTGTAAAGCTGTGTAATGATATCTTATAACAATGTTTGTCAAAAGTTATGTAACGATATCTTATAACAAGGAGTGTCCAAGCTATGTAACGATATCTTATAACAAGTAGTGTCCAAAGCTGTGTAACGATATCTTATAACATCGTCTGTGTAAAGCTGTGTAATGATATCTTATAACAACGTGTGATTAAAGTTATGTAACGATATTTTATACCAACGTGTATCTAAAGCTATGTAACGATATCTTATAACATCGTCTGTGTAAAGCTGTGTAATGATATCTTATAACAAGGAGTGTCCAAAGCTATGTAACGATATCTTATAACAAGGAGTGTCCAAAGCTATGTACCGATATCTTATAACAAGTAGTGTCCAAAGCTCTGTAACAATATTATATAAAAACGTGTGTATAATGCTATGTAATGATATCTTATACCAAGGAGTGTCTAAAGTTATGTAACGATATCTTATACCAACGTGTGTCTCAAGTTATGTAACGATATCTTATAACATCGTCTGTCTAAAGATATGTAGCGATATCTTATACTAACGCGTGTTTGAGGTTATGAAACGATATCCTATTCCAACGTGGGTCTAAAGTTATGAAACGATATCTTATGCTGACGTGTGACTAAAGCTATGTAACTACATCTTATACCAAGGAGTGTCTAAATTTATGTAACGAGATCTTATACCAACGATGTGAAAAATTATGTAATGATTTCTTATAACATCGTCTCTCTAAAATTTTGTAACGAAATCTCATACTAACGTGTGTCCAAAGTATTGTAACGATATCTGATAATAATGTGTGTCTAAAGCTATGTAACGATATCTTAAAACAACGTATGTCTAAAGTTATGTGAGGATAACTTTTTACAAGGAGTATCTAAAGCTTTTTATCGATATTTTAAACTAACGTGTGTCTAAAGTTATGTAACGATATATTATACCAACATGTACAGTTATGTAACGATATCTTATAACAACGTACGTCTAAAGTTATGTAACAATATCTTATACCAACGTGTGTCTAAAGGTATGTGACGAAATCTTATGGCATCGTCTTGTTAAACCTATGTAATGATATCTTATAACAACGTATTATTAAAGTTATGTAATGATATCTTATATCCACTTGTGTCTAAAGTTGTGTTACGATATCTGATAATAATGTGTGTCTAAAGCAATGTAACGATATCTTAAAACAACGTATGTCTAAAGTTATGTAACGATATCTTATAACATTGTCTGTCTAAAGTTTTGTAACGATATCTTATACCAACGTGTGTCTAAAGTTATGAAACGATATCTTATACTAACGTGTGGCTAAAGCTATGTAACGATATCTTATACCAACGAGTGTCTAAATTTATGTAACGATATCTTATAACATCGTCTGTCTAAAGTTATGAAAAGACATCTTATAACAACGTACGTCTAAAGTTATGTAACGATATCTTATAACAAGGAGTGTCTAATGTAATGTAACGATATCTTATACCAACGTGTCTCTAAAGCTATGTAACGATACCTTGTGCCAACGTTTGTCTAAAGTTCTGTAACGATATATTGTACCAACTTGTGTCTAAAGTTACGTAACGATATCTTATACCAATCTGTGTCTAAAGCTATATAACGATATATTATAGCAATGTTCGTCTAAAGCTATGTAACGATACCGTATTACAACGTATGTCTAAAGATATATATCGATATCTTACAGCAACGTATGGATAAATCTATGTAACGACACCGTATAACAACGTATGTCTCATGTAACGATATCTGATACTAATGTGTGTCTAAAGCTATGTAACGATATCTTATAACAACATACATGAAAAGTTTTGTAACGATACTTTATAACAAGGAGTGTCTAATGTTATGTAACGATATATTATAACATCGTCTCTCTAAATCTATATGACGATATCTTATAACAACGTGTGTCGAAAGTTATGTAACAATATCTTATAAAAATGAATGTATAATGCTATATAACGATATCTTATAGCAAGGAGTGTCTAATGTTATGTAACGATATCTTATATTAACGTGTCTAAAGTTATGTAACGATATCTTATACTAACGTGTCTAAAGTTATGTAACGATATCTTATACCAACGTGTCTAAAGTTATGCAACGATATATTATAATAAGTAGTGTCTAAAGCTATATAACGATTTCTTATACTAATTTGAGTCTAAAGCTATGTTACGATATCTTATGACATCGTCTGTTTAAAGCTATGTAACGATATCTTATTACATCGTCTGTTTAAAGCTATGTAATGATATCTTATAACAACGTGTTATTAAAGTTATGTAACGATATCTTATACCAACGTGTCTAAAGTTATGTAACGATATCTTATACTAACGTGTGTCTAAAGTTATGCAACGATATATTATACCAACGTGTGTCTAAAATTATTTAACAATATCTTATACCAACGTGTGTCTAAAGTTATATAAGGATATATTTTACCAACATGTATAAAGTTATGTAACGATATCTCATAATAAGAAGTGTCTAAAGTTATACAACGATATCTTATAACATCGTCTCTCTAAAGCTATGCAATATCTTATAACAGCATGTGTTAAAAGTTATGTAACAATATTTTATACTAAGATGTGTCTAAAGATATGTAACGATATCGGATACTAATGTGTGTCTAAAGTTATGTAACGATATCTTATACCAACGTGTGTCTAAAGCTATATAACGATATCTTACAGCAACGTGTGTCTAAAGCTATATAAGGAAATCTTATAACATCGTCTCTCTAAAGCTATGTAACAATATTTTATACTGACACATATCTATAGTTATGTAATGATGTCTTTCACTAACGTGTGTCTAAAGTTATGTAACAATATCTTGTACCAACGTGGGTCTAAAGTTCTTTAACGATATATTGTACCAACTTGTGTCTAAAGTTACGTAACGATATCTTAGACGTATATTGCTATAATATATCGTTATATAGCTTTAGACACAGATTCGTATGTATCGATACCTTATAACAACGTATGTCTCATGTAACTACATCTGATACTAATGTGTGTCTAAAGCTAAGTAACGATATCTTATAACAACGTGTTTCTAAAGTTATGTAAGGATAACTTATAACAAGGAGTTTCTAAAGCTATTTATCGATATCTTAAACTAACCTGTGTCTAACCTTATGTAACTATATATTATACCAACGTGTGTCTAAAGTTATATAAGGATATATTTTACCAACATGTATAAAGTTATGTAACGATATATTATAATAAGTAGTGTCTAAAGCTATATAACGATTTCTTATACTAATTTGAGTCTAAAGCTACGTAACGATATCTTATGACATCGTCTGTTTAAAGCTATGTAACGATATCTTATGACATCGTCTGTTTAAAGCTATGTAACGATACCGTATAACAACGTATGTCTCATGTAACGATATCTGATACTAATGTGTGTCTAAAGCTATGTAACGATATCTTATAACACCGTACGTTTAAAGTTTTGTAACGATACTTCAAAACAAGGAGTGTCTAATGTTATGTAACGATATATTATAACATCGTTTCTCTAAATCTATATTACGATATCTTATAACAACGTGTGTCTAAAGTTATGTAACGATATATTATAATAACGTACGTTTAAAGTTATGTAACGATATTTTAAAACAAGGAGTGTCAAATGTTATGTAACGATATCTTATACCAACGTGTCTAAAGTTATGTAACGATATCTCATAATAAGAAGTGTCTAAAGTTATACCACGATATCTTATAACATCGTCTTTCTAAAGCTGTGTAACATCTTATAACAGCATGTGTGAAAACTTATGTGATAATATTTTATACTAACATGTGTCTAAAGTTATGTAAGAATCTCTTATCACTACGTATGTCTAAAGATATTTCTCGATATCTTATAACAACGTGTGTCTAAAGTTATGTTACAATATCTTGTACCAACGCGGGTCTAAAGTTATGTAACGATATATTATACCAACGTGTATAAAGTTATATAACGATATATTATACCAACGTGTTGTTAAAGCTAGAAAACGATATCTTATACTAACGTGTGTCTAAAGTCATGTAACGATATCTTGTACCAACGTGTGTCTAAATTTCTTTAACGATATATTGGACCAACTTGTGTCTAAAGTTACGTAACGATATCTTAGACGTACATTGCTATAATATATCGTTATATAGCTTTAGACGTGGATTCGTATGTATCGATAAGCTATGTATCGATACCTTATAACAAAGTATGTCTTATGTAACTACATCTGATACTAATGTGTGTCTAAAGCTAAGTAACGATATCTTATACCAACGTGTCTAAAGTTATGCAACGATATATTATAATAAGTAGTGTCTAAAGCTATATAACGATTTCTTATACAAATTTAAATTTAAAGCTATGTTACGATATCTTATGACATCGTCTGTTTAAAGCTATGTAACGATATCTTATGACATCGTCTGTTTAAAGCTATGTAATAATATCTTATAACAACGTGTTATTAAAGTTATGTAACGATATCTTATATCAACGTGTTTCTAAAGTTATGTAAGGATAAATTATAACAATGAGTTTCTAAACCTATTTATCGATATCTTAAACTAACCTGTGTCTAACCTTATGTAACGATATCTTATACCAACGTGTGTCTAAAATTATTTAACAATATCTTATACCAACGTGTGTCTAAAGTTATATAAGGATATATTTTACCAACATGTATAAAGTTATGTAACGATATCTCATAATAAGAAGTGTCTAAAGTTATACAACGATATCTTATAACATCGTCTCTCTAAAGCTGTGTAATATCTTATAACAGCATGTGTTAAAAGTTATGTAACAATATTTTATACTAATAAGTGTCTAAAGTTATGTAACAATATCATATATCATCGTGTGTCTAAAGCAATGTAAGAATCTCTTATCACAACGTATGTCTAAAGATATGTCTCGATATCTTATAACAACGTGTGTCTAAAGTTATGTAACAATATCTTGTACCAACGTGGGTCTAAAGTTCTTTAACGATATATTATACCAACGTGTTGTTAAAGTTAGGTAACGATATCATATATCATTGTGTGTCAAAAGCAATGTAAGAATCTCTTATCACAACGTGTGTCTTAAGTTATGTAATGATATCTTTCACTGACGTGTGTCTAAAGTCATGTAACGATATCTTGTACCAAAGTGTGTCTAAAGTTCTGTAACGATATATTGTACCAACTTGTGTCTAAAGTTACGTAACGATATCTTATACGAATCTGTCTCTAAAGCTATATAACGATATATTATAGCAATGTACGTCTAAAGCTATGTAACGACACCGTATAACAACGTATGTCTCATGTAACGATATCTGATACTAATGTTTGTCTAAAGCTATGTAACGATATTTTATAACAACGTACGTCTAAAGTTTTGGAACGATACTTCATAACACGGAGTGTCTAATGTTATGTAACGATATCTTATACCAACGTGTCTAAAGTTATGTAACAATATCTTATACCAACGTGTGTCTAAAGCTATGTAACGATACTTTATAACACCGTCTCTCTAAAGCTATGTAACGATATCTTATAACAGCATGTGTTAAAAGTTATGTAACAATATTTTATACTGACACATGTCTAAAGTTATGTAATGATATCTTATAACATCGGCTGTTTCAAGTTATGTAACGATATCTTATAACAACGTGTCTCTAAAGTTATGCAACAATAATTTATACTAACGTGTGTCTAAAGTCATATAACGGTATCTCAATAAAATGTGCGTCTAAAGCTATGTAAGAATATCTTATAACAACGTATGTCTAATGCTGTGTAACGATATCTTATACCAACGTGTGTCTAAACTTATGTAACGATATATTATAACAACATGTATAAAGTTATGTTGTAACGATATCTCATAATGAGAAGTGTCTAAAGCTATATAACGAAATCTTATAACATCATCTTTCTAAAACTATGTAACGATATCTTATAACAGGATGTGTTAAAAGTTATGTGATAATATTTTATACTAACATGTGTCTAAAGTTATGTAACGATATCTTATAACATCGTTTGTGTAAAGCTATGTAACAATCTCTTATCACATGGTATGTCTAAAGATATCTATCGATATCTTATACCAACGTGTCTGAAGTTATGCAACGATATCTCATACAAACGTGTATCAAATGTTATGTAACGATATCTTATACAAACGTCTCTAAAGTTATGTAACGATATCTTATACGTGTGTCTAAAGTTATGTTACGATATATTATAATAAGTAGTGTCTAAAGCTATGTAACGATATTTTATATCATCGTGTGTCTAAAGCTATATAACGAAATCTTAGAACACCGTCTCTCTAAAGCTATGTAACGATATCTTATAACAGCATGTGTTAAAAGTTATGTAACAATATTTTATACTGACACATGTCGAAAGTTATGTAATGATATCTTATAAGAACGTGTTATTAAAGTTAAGTAACGATATCTTATATCAACGTGTGTGTAAAGTTATGTAGCGATATATTATAATAAGTATTGTGTAAAGCTATGTAACGATATCTTATACCAACGTGTGTCTAAAGTTATGTAACGATATACTATACCAACATGTATAGTTATGTAACGAAATATTATACCAACGTGTGTCTAAAGCTATGTAACGATATCTTATAACATCGTCTGTGTAAAGCTGTGTAATGATATCTTATAACAACGTGTGATTAAAGTTATGTAACGAATTTTATACCAACGTGTATCTAAAGCTATGTAACGATATCTTATAACATCGTCTGTGTAAAGCTGTGTAATGATATCTTATAACAATGTTTGTCAAAGTTATGTAACGATATCTTATAACAAGGAGTGTCCAAGCTATGTAACGATATCTTATAACAAGTAGTGTCCAAAGCTGTGTAACGATATCTTATAACATCGTCTGTGTAAAGCTGTGTAATGATATCTTATAACAACGTGTGATTAAAGTTATGTAACGATTTTATACCAACGTGTATCTAAAGCTATGTAACGATATCTTATAACATCGTCTGTGTAAAGCTGTGTAATGATATCTTATAACAAGGAGTGTCCAAAGCTATGTAACGATATCTTATAACAAGGAGTGTCCAAAGCTATGTACCGATATCTTATAACAAGTAGTGTCCAAAGCTCTGTAACAATATTATATAAAAACGTGTGTATAATGCTATGTAATGATATCTTATACCAAGGAGTGTCTAAAGTTATGTAACGATATCTTATACCAACGTGTGTCTCAAGTTATGTAACGATATCTTATAACATCGTCTGTCTAAAGATATGTAGCGATATCTTATACTAACGCGTGTTTGAGGTTATGAAACGATATCCTATTCCAACGTGGGTCTAAAGTTATGAAACGATATCTTATGCTGACGTGTGACTAAAGCTATGTAACTACATCTTATACCAAGGAGTGTCTAAATTTATGTAACGAGATCTTATACCAACGATGTGAAAATTATGTAATGATTTCTTATAACATCGTCTCTCTAAAATTTTGTAACGAAATCTCATACTAACGTGTGTCCAAAGTATTGTAACGATATCTGATAATAATGTGTGTCTAAAGCTATGTAACGATATCTTAAAACAACGTATGTCTAAAGTTATGTGAGGATAACTTTTACAAGGAGTATCTAAAGCTTTTATCGATATTTTAAACTAACGTGTGTCTAAAGTTATGTAACGATATATTATACCAACATGTACAGTTATGTAACGATATCTTATAACAACGTACGTCTAAAGTTATGTAACAATATCTTATACCAACGTGTGTCTAAAGGTATGTGACGAAATCTTATGGCATCGTCTTGTTAAACCTATGTAATGATATCTTATAACAACGTATTATTAAAGTTATGTAATGATATCTTATATCCACTTGTGTCTAAAGTTGTGTTACGATATCTGATAATAATGTGTGTCTAAAGCAATGTAACGATATCTTAAAACAACGTATGTCTAAAGTTATGTAACGATATCTTATAACATTGTCTGTCTAAAGTTTTGTAACGATATCTTATACCAACGTGTGTCTAAAGTTATGAAACGATATCTTATACTAACGTGTGGCTAAAGCTATGTAACGACATCTTATACCAACGAGTGTCTAAATTTATGTAACGATATCTTAGAACATCGTCTGTCTAAAGTTATGAAAAGACATCTTATAACAACGTACGTCTAAAGTTATGTAACGATATCTTATAACAAGGAGTGTCTAATGTAATGTAACGATATCTTATACCAACGTGTGTCTAAAGCTATGTAACGATACCTTGTGCCAACGTTTGTCTAAAGTTCTGTAACGATATATTGTACCAACTTGTGTCTAAAGTTACGTAACGATATCTTATACCAATCTGTGTCTAAAGCTATATAACGATATATTATAGCAATGTTCGTCTAAAGCTATGTAACGATACCGTATTACAACGTATGTCTAAAGATATATATCGATATCTTACAGCAACGTATGGATAAATCTATGTAACGACACCGTATAACAACGTATGTCTCATGTAACGATATCTGATACTAATGTGTGTCTAAAGCTATGTAACGATATCTTATAACAACATACATGAAAAGTTTTGTAACGATACTTTATAACAAGGAGTGTCTAATGTTATGTAACGATATATTATAACATCGTCTCTCTAAATCTATATGACGATATCTTATAACAACGTGTGTCGAAAGTTATGTAACAATATCTTATAAAAATGAATGTATAATGCTATATAACGATATCTTATAGCAAGGAGTGTCTAATGTTATGTAACGATATCTTATATTAACGTGTCTAAAGTTATGTAACGATATCTTATACTAACGTGTCTAAAGTTATGTAACGATATCTTATACTAACGTGTGTCTAAAGTTATGCAACGATATATTATAATAAGTAGTGTCTAAAGCTATATAACGATTTCTTATACTAATTTGAGTCTAAAGCTATGTTACGATATCTTATGACATCGTCTGTTTAAAGCTATGTAACGATATCTTATTACATCGTCTGTTTAAAGCTATGTAATGATATCTTATAACAACGTGTTATTAAAGTTATGTAACGATATCTTATATCAACGTGTTTCTAAAGTTATGTAACAATATCTTATACCAACGTGTGTCTAAAATTATTTAACAATATCTTATACCAACGTGTGTCTAAAATTATTTAACAATATCTTATACCAACGTGTGTCTAAAGTTATATAAGGATATATTTTACCAACATGTATAAAGTTATGTAACGATATCTCATAATAAGAAGTGTCTAAAGTTATACAACGATATCTTATAACATCGTCTCTCTAAAGCTATGCAATATCTTATAACAGCATGTGTTAAAAGTTATGTAACAATATTTTATACTAAGATGTGTCTAAAGATATGTAACGATATCGGATACTAATGTGTGTCTAAAGTTATGTAACGATATCTTATACCAACGTGTGTCTAAAGCTATATAACGATATCTTACAGCAACGTGTGTCTAAAGCTATATAAGGAAATCTTATAACATCGTCTCTCTAAAGCTATGTAACAATATTTTATACTGACACATATCTATAGTTATGTAATGATGTCTTTCACTAACGTGTGTCTAAAGTTATGTAACAATATCTTGTACCAACGTGGGTCTAAAGTTCTTTAACGATATATTGTACCAACTTGTGTCTAAAGTTACGTAACGATATCTTAGACGTATATTGCTATAATATATCGTTATATAGCTTTAGACACAGATTCGTATGTATCGATACCTTATAACAACGTATGTCTCATGTAACTACATCTGATACTAATGTGTGTCTAAAGCTAAGTAACGATATCTTATAACAACGTGTTTCTAAAGTTATGTAAGGATAACTTATAACAAGGAGTTTCTAAAGCTATTTATCGATATCTTAAACTAACCTGTGTCTAACCTTATGTAACTATATATTATACCAACGTGTGTCTAAAGTTATATAAGGATATATTTTACCAACATGTATAAAGTTATGTAACGATATATTATAATAAGTAGTGTCTAAAGCTATATAACGATTTCTTATACTAATTTGAGTCTAAAGCTACGTAACGATATCTTATGACATCGTCTGTTTAAAGCTATGTAACGATATCTTATGACATCGTCTGTTTAAAGCTATGTAATGATATCTTATGACATCGTCTGTTTAAAGCTATGTAACGATACCGTATAACAACGTATGTCTCATGTAACGATATCTGATGCTAATGTGTGTCTAAAGCTATGTAACGATATCTTATAACAACGTACGTCTAAAGTTTTGTAACGATACTTCAAAACAAGGAGTGTTTAATGTTATGTAACGATATATTATAACATCGTTTCTCTAAATC
This sequence comes from Tachypleus tridentatus, assembly GCF_004210375.1. Classification (NCBI taxonomy): domain Eukaryota; kingdom Metazoa; phylum Arthropoda; class Merostomata; order Xiphosura; family Limulidae; genus Tachypleus; species Tachypleus tridentatus. The sequence goes on from NC_134837.1 coordinate 119,172,588, forward strand.
TATATTACGATATCTTATAACAACGTGTGTCTAAAGTTATGTAACGATATATTATAATAACGTACGTTTAAAGTTATGTAACGATATTTTAAAACAAGGAGTGTCTAATGTTATGTAACGATATCTCATAATAAGAAGTGTCTAAAGTTATACCACGATATCTTATAACATCGTCTTTCTAAAGCTGTGTAACATCTTATAACAGCATGTGTGAAAACTTATGTGACAATATTTTATACTAACATGTGTCTAAAGTTATGTAAGAAATCTTATCACTACGTATGTCTAAAGATATTTCTCGATATCTTATAACAACGTGTGTCTAAAGTTATGTTACAATATCTTGTACCAACGCGGGTCTAAAGTTATGTAACGATATGTTATACCAACGTGTATAAAGTTATATAACGATATATTATACCAACGTGTTGTTAAAGCTAGAAAACGATATCTTATACTAACGTGTGTCTAAAGTCATGTAACGATATCTTGTACCAACGTGTGTCTAAATTTTTTTAACGATATATTGTACCAACTTGTGTCTAAAGTTACGTAACGATATCTTAGACGTACATTGCTATAATATATCGTTATATAGCTTTAGACGTGGATTCGTATGTATCGATAAGCTATGTATCGATACCTTATAACAAAGTATGTCTTATGTAACTACATCTGATACTAATGTGTGTCTAAAGCTAAGTAACGATATCTTATACCAACGTGTCTAAAGTTATGTAACGATATCTTATACTAACGTGTGTCTAAAGTTATGCAACGATATATTATAATAAGTAGTGTCTAAAGCTATATAACGATTTCTTATACAAATTTAAATTTAAAGCTATGTTACGATATCTTATGACATCGTCTGTTTAAAGCTATGTAACGATATCTTATGACATCGTCTGTTTAAAGCTATGTAATAATATCTTATAACAACGTGTTATTAAAGTTATGTAACGATATCTTATATCAACGTGTTTCTAAAGTTATGTAAGGATAAATTATAACAATGAGTTTCTAAACCTATTTATCGATATCTTAAACTAACCTGTGTCTAACCTTATGTAACGATATCTTATACCAACGTGTGTCTAAAATTATTTAACAATATCTTATACCAACGTGTGTCTAAAGTTATATAAGGATATATTTTACCAACATGTATAAAGTTATGTAACGATATCTCATAATAAGAAGTGTCTAAAGTTATACAACGATATCTTATAACATCGTCTCTCTAAAGCTGTGTAATATCTTATAACAGCATGTGTTAAAAGTTATGTAACAATATTTTATACTAATAAGTGTCTAAAGTTTTGTAACAATATCATATATCATCGTGTGTCTAAAGCAATGTAAGAATCTCTTATCACAACGTATGTCTAAAGATATGTCTCGATATCTTATACTAACGTGTGTCTAAAGTTATGCAACGATATATTATAATAAGTAGTGTCTAAAGCAAAATAACGATTTCTTATACAAATTTGAGTGTAAAGCTATGTTACGATATCTTATGACATCGTCTGTTTAAAGCTATGTAACGATATCTTATGACATCGTCTGTTTAAAGCTATGTAATAATATCTTATAACAACGTGGTATTAAAGTTATGTAACGATATCTTATATCAACGTGTTTCTAAAGTTATGTAAGGATAACTTATAACAATGAGTTTCTAAAGCTATTTATCGATATCTTAAACTAACCTGTGTCTAACCTTATGTAACGATATCTTATACCAACGTGTGTCTACAATTATTTAACAATATCTTATACCAACGTGTGTCTAAAGTTATATAAGGATATATTTTACCAACATGTATAAAGTTATGTAACGATATCTCATAATAAGAAGTGTCTAAAGTTATACAACGATATCTTATAACATCGTCTCTAAAGCTGTGTAATATCTTATAACAGCATGTGTTAAAGTTATGTAACAATATTTTATACTAATAAGTGTCTAAAGTTATGTAACAATATCATATATCATCGTGTGTCTAAAGCAATGTAAGAATTTCTTATCACAACGTATGTCTAAAGATATGTCTCAATATCTTATAACAACGTGTGTCTAAAGTTACGTAACGATATCTTAGACGTATATTGCTATAATATATCGTTATATAGCTTTAGACACAGATTCGTATGTATCGATACCTTATAACAACGTATGTCTATGTAACTACATCTGATACTAATGTGTGTCTAAAGCTATGTAACGATATCTTATAACAACGTGTTTCTAAAGTTATGTAAGGATAACTTATAACAAGGAGTTTCTAAAGCTATTTATCGATATCTTAAACTAACCTGTGTGTAACCTTATGTAACTATATATTATACCAACGTGTGTCTAAAGTTATATAAGGATATATTTTACCAACATGTATAAAGTTATGTAACGATATATTGTAATAAGTAGAGTCTAAAGCTATATAACGATTTCTTATACTAATTTGAGTCTAAAGCTACGTAACGATATCTTATGAGATCGTCTGTTTAAAGCTATGTAACGATATCTTATGACATCGTCTGTTTAAAGCTATGTAATGATATCTTATGACATCGTCTGTTTAAAGCTATGTAACGATATCGTATAACAACGTATGTCTCATGTAACGATATCTGATACTAATGTGTGTTTAAAGCTATGTAACGATATCTTATAACAACGTACGTCTAAAGTTTTGTAACGATATCTTAAACAAGGAGTGTCTAATGTTATGTAACGATATATTATAACATCGTCTCTAAATCTATATTACGATATCTTATAACAACGTGTGTCTAAAGTTATGTAACGATATATTATAATAACGTACGTTTAAAGTTATGTAACGATATTTTAAAACAAGGAGTGTCTAATGTTATGTAACGATATCTTATACCAACGTGTCTAAAGTTATGTAACGATATCTCATAATAAGAAGTGTCTAAAGTTATACTAACGATATCTTATAACATCGTCTTTCTAAAGCTGTGTAACATCTTATAACAGCATGTGTGAAAACTTATGTAACAATATTTTATACTAACATGTGTCTAAAGTTATGTAAGAATCTCTTATCACTACGTATGTCTAAAGATATGTCTCGATATCTTATAACAACGTGTGTCTAAAGTCATGTAACGATATCTTGTACCAACGTGTGTCTAAAT